>NC_064877.1:85728146-85733146 GCF_943734665.1 Anopheles aquasalis
TGGCACTGCACCTTGGCATGACCTGATGCCACAAAACACAAAAGGACCGGTGCGAAGGCGTGCCAATAACATCAAACGGTAAAAATGGCCATTTACCAGCTGAAACTGTTGGTCGCTTTAGCGGCTTCGCTTGACAACGACATCCCAGAAGCCAGAAGGTATATCGGTTTCCATTTAATGTGCAAACTTCCCTCATTCGCTCGATTCGGTCCATTGTTTCATCTCGATTGATGTTTTGTCCCCGTACGTGTCCCAGCGCACGTGGGCAGGACCTGGAAGCCAAATATGCTGACATTTGGAAACAAATCACGGTTCCCGCAGTGGTGCACCAACAATCGCCGGAGAACAATCGTCGAAGCACCGGCCACTGCGCTCCTGATGGCCGATATGTTTTTTTTTATGTTTTAATTCAAACGAAAAGACGGTTCGCTCTCTTTCGCTCTTCCATTGTTTGTTGCGGTGTTTGTTGGGCAAGCGGTGGTGGTGGTGTAGTTCAAACCGAAAAGCCAAACCCCCCCGGGGACTATCCGCCAACACGAGCAAGCAGCAACTGCAGCATCCAAACACACACCGACACCAACGCCGTGGATGTCCTTTTCTCCGGTGCTGCTTTTGTGCAACCATTTGTTCTGGTTGGGCCCCGGGGGCAAAGCTACACACAGGGCACAGCGCTACAATGGTTTGTCGGTTCCCTGCCCAGTAAAGTAGCCCGAAATGAATGCTTAATTTAGCAGGAATTAAGGTAAGGCTGCCGTGGCTCATCAGGACCGCTGTCTTTCGTCCATTGAGCTGGTACGGCAGGAGCCACTTGCGCACAGGCCAGCATGTCCTTTGACGTCGCGTCGACTACGATCGATCATGGTGCGATCCAGAGGCCGGTGAACGGAGAACACCTTTCGTGGTTCCCGGCAGGAGGCGTGCAGCTTTCCAGCACTCGGCCCAGCGATTCACCCTCCCGGGACGATTCGTTCGGCAGATCATCTCCAGGGTTCGATCCCGGCCGGGGTCGATCCTGGCTACTCCACGGGAGCATACCCGTGGAGCACAGTTGGTGCGCTAGGTCGGAGAGAGAGAGAGAGACGAATCGTAGCAGCCTTCGAACACTTTTTTGACACCCTTGTGGTGCAAGGACATTCGTCGAAAGCAACGTCATCGCAGTGAGCATTGGCATTGTTTAATGACTTTTCTCGTTCAGCAGCGGCACCAGTCAGCAGCAGTCAGCAGGAGTTCGAAACACAAGGAAAGAAGATGTACGCAGTCTGCTAATGAAGTCTTCAGAATTTGTTGTCTTTTGTTGTTGGTGTAGTAAGTTTACTTTTTAGCAGATCAAGAACGCTCCAAGTCGAAGCGAAATCGTTGCTCATCGTTGTTTGCTCATCATCGACATCATCGAGGCGCCATCGGAAACATCAAACCGCGCCTTGCATCGGTCAACCCTTTTCCAATGCCGCGCGCGCGAATGATGCGTTTTATGCGCCGCCGCCGCCGACTTCGCTCTATGCACGCCTCGTTAAAAGCGCATAAAACCCCACCATCGAGGGTCGTCTTCATCTCATAAAACGACTTTAACGATGAGCATTAATCGGACATTAATTCGCTCCCATTTTTTTCTTCTTCCAGCCGCGAACACGAAGTTATCACTTCACCTGGCCCACCACGAAATGGGCGCGACAAACGGTCCGGTGCGCCGTGAAGCTAATGTCTCAATTAAGGGCCCGAGGAGGTCCCTTTGGCGGGCGCTTGTGTGCGAGACCAGGCGCTAGGTCGTATTTGTCCATTAATTGGAGCAAGCAGCAGGCCGGGAGGAGGGTGATTTTGATGATTTTGTTTGATGATCGTTTTGGACGGAACAGCAGCAGCAGCAGCAGCAGCAGCAGCAGCAGCAGCAGCAGCAGCAGCAGCAAGCAACTCGTCTCATCCGACGACGATTCGGTTGTGTTGTCGAACGATAATAACGCTCGATGGCTGGGAAAACGGTCTAACGCGTCTTCCCGAAGCGGTCTCGTCATTGGTTTTATTTGTCCTTATTCCTCTCCTTAACTCTCTGTCTCTCTGTGGTTCCTACAAACGGTCGGAGTGAGGTACATAAAACGTTACGAAGTGAAAATCGTAAAACTGCTCCGGCGCTTCGTTCCGCGCAGACACAGCTTAGCGTTGGGAGGATAATTTGAAGAGAAAAAAAAGTCATTAAATATTGAAGAAAAACTGTAACGTCAACTGCACCTTGGTGAGAGCGGCGCTTTATGGGCAAACTTTCATTGCCACAGGGTACACACTCGCTGCAATCGAAACAAAAACACATTCATCAATGTTGTTTTTATGTTTTATGTTGGAAATCGTAAAAATCATGAGCCTCATTGTTTGGCGTGCATTTTCCGTTAGCAGCCGTTACTTGTTGCTGCATTAAGACCTCCTTGGAGTAGAAAAAAGTACCTCTCTCTTTCTCGTTAGCAACTGTTTAATAGCCGGATCCCTTATCTCTCGCGCCGTTTATGTTGCTCTCATTAAACTACATGTTTCGAGCTTGTAGTGCATCACAAATAGCGTGTACTAGCGTGCTCCGGTTTATGAACCATCCGGACGATCCACATCGACGATTCCCGGAAAACAATTCAATATTTGTATCCAAACCATCCGGGGATCATCCGGAATGATAAATGGTAGCGCGGCATCGAACGCACACGCCACACCGAGCACGTGAATGGCCAGCGGAACTGAATCCCCCATCAACTTGATCGACAGTTAACATTCAACAGCAACATCATCATTACGAAGGACCCGCGCGCACATTACGCTTCGTTTAAACAAACACCAGCTTCGCTTCCTCGTGTGGTCGCGGTGGTCGCTGCTACTTTTCCGACTTTCCCGGAAAACCGGAGGCATATTATTATTTGTTGTTTTGCTTGAAACAACCCGCTCTCTGGTCATGGTGTAATACAACCACCGCTGTGCTTCGCTGCCCGCTTTGAGGCAGTTACAAATGATTTATTTTAACATTCCAAGCTCCAAACAAAATCGATGGCCAGTGTCGAGATCGGCGTAGAACAGCAGCAGCAGCAGCAGCAGCAGCACAAGCAGAGATCGCGCTCTGGAGGGTGTCTTTGATCGTGTGCGCGCGCCCGAGAACGCTTATGGCGATGATTGGATTGATCTTTGATTCGTTCTTTGCGTTCCGTTCGGTCGAGCAAGCTACTTCCCACCTTTCCCGGAACTGGTGTGGCATGTTGAAGGTTAAACAAACACGCGCGCGCTCATTGTCGCTGGTGGTTCAACGGGGGAGAGTAAGGCCGCCTCGTGATGATCATTTGGATCATGTTTATTGCGCGTGACAGCAGGTGAGAAATGGAGTTCGCTCCTCCACCGCGGGATCGATACACACCTTTGATCTGATCCGGATGGTCCGGAAAATCCGGTCCCGGGAGTGGTTTCAAGTGCCGCTTCTATTTATCAAAACGTAATGCAGCTCACGAGCCAGCGCACAATGTATGCAATGTTTCGGTTCGTTGTTGGAGTGCCTCCGGAGTGGACCTTGTGGTACTGCGCGCTTCACAAGGACACTACTGCTGCTGATGTATGGATTGGAGGTTGTAGTGCTGCCGAGTTGGCGCTTTTTCCAAAAACCAGAACCAGCGCTTCACCAAAATGCTGCCGGTGCTTGACAGTCCAAGGGCTTTAGTGTTCGATAACAGCAGCCAGCGCAGCTAGCGCGATGATGCAGCCAACGTTCGTGCTCAAGAATGTAAATTCTCAAATTCTCGACTGCGCGACCGTTTTTCCGCTCACCACAGAGTGCCATCGATGACGTTTTTCCGCGTCATGGTGGTGGTGATGGTGTGCTGGCATCGATTATGCTGGTGCTGCAGCAGCAGTGTCCTCTCTTGGCACTGGAAAAACAATCGAAAAACACACACTGCCGGGGGACCGGGATCTGTTTGACGGGAACTCCTACTCCAAGCTGGTGCAACGACAACGGGACCAACGTTCGATGCCTCCTGTGATGCTGCACATTAGCGCACAGCGATTCCGGAGTGTTTCCGGTGGTTGTGCAGCGCCTACTTCGCGATGCATGGAGAGAACGAGAGGGGCGAATTCAAGTGCTGGAGCGTGCCATCGATTGATATAAATATTTTTCCCGAAGACAAACACACACAGACAGATAGACAGACAGGCGATGGCCAAGGACATTATTCCATATTTAGAGCATCGATGATACACTTTCTTTAAATTCCTGTTCGACGATTCGAGTTTCTCGGTGAACGAGAAAGAAGGAAGTGTGTCCTTGAGTTGGTTTCCCTCCACGATCCATGCTGTAAACTGATATCTCTCTCAACCACGTTAAGGACTACGTCTTCGCGACATTCGAAGCAATGCAGGGCACAAGAAGGAAGTGCCGTTGTTGTCCCTTTGTAAGGATTCGGATTTTTCAATATTTTCTTACCGTTGCACACGGTGGCAGCTGTTGAAGGACGCGCCAAAATGCGCTCACCACCTTGGACCTCTCTACTGAAGGACCAATATTTTGTCAATTAATTAAAAGTCGCGCTAGACCCTCTGGGCACTCTGTGCACAACACCGCAAACGCAACGCAAAACGCAACGTGACTCTTGAATTGATTGATTGTTTTCCGCAATAATCGTCGGTTAGCGACAACAACCTCCAGCGACATTCCAGGGGTGCAACGGACCGGATTTCCGAGCAAAACGGGAGTTAATTGCCATCGGGATCCGCAGTTCCGCGGTTCGGCCGGTTGAAGCGAGTAAATGAACAATGTAAGGCGGTCCAGTCCATTGTTTCATTATTCGCCATCCGGGGGCATTTTTAGCTAGTAAGTTTTCCGCGGTTTTTCCCGCTCTAAGGAGCTGCCGCAGAAAGGGGTCGCCGGGACCCATTGTTGTCCGGGCAGTTCGCGCCCTTTCGCTCTCCGCACGCACACACTGGTACACAATCGATCTGATATTAATACTTCCTGGCCGATCTGGGCAGGAATTGCTCGATTGTTC
>NC_064877.1:85738146-85748146 GCF_943734665.1 Anopheles aquasalis
CACCGAGAGGGGCCTACTACGTCGATGTTCAGTAAAGTATCGCGGTCCTCAAGGAGAACGGGGCCTGGACTGGCTCGAGCTAATGGGTTCATCTTCGCCGCCTAAATAGCATTAGAAGCTTTGCTGTTAGTGGTGCTGCTGCTGCTGCTGCTGCTGCTTCTGGTCGCTGGTCGTGTGGCCAAATGGGATCATCGTCGGTAGGTGAATGAGATCCTCTTTTCAAATTATCGGCTAGCACTGAGCAACGGTGAGCAATCTACAGAACGAGAAGGATCCCTCTGCTGATCTGCTGCTCTGTGTCCTGGGATCACAAGCCTTTCTACCACGTCTTTATCGTTGCTCTACTCTTCTTCTGCTGCTGCTGCTGCTGCACGGTTTACAGGTTGAAGAAAAGTTTTTAAATATTTTGATCTCATTAAAATTAAAGAGCCCAGCTTTGCATGTCCTTTCCAGCAAGGTACAAGGCCAGTAGAATGTCTCTTTGCTTCTCACTCGTTCACTCGCTCGTCATAACCTACCGAAGGGATTAGTCTGTTTGTTCTTCATTAAGTTCTTAAGGATAATTCCTTTAACCTCAATTCCAACAGCCAGGCAGCCAGGCCAGATTAAAAGGCGATCGATTGAGATCGGCACCCTAGGCCCAGCAAACCGACCAGACTCGAGGTAGAAACTCGTATTTATTATTTTAAGCGCGAGCGTGAACAGAACTCCGAAGTCCGGAGCCGCTCTTCAAAAGTGCTTTTCTGTGAGCGAACAGAAAAGGGCAAGTGAAAAAGGGGCAACCCGGGTAGAACCGGAGGGTTTCTTAAGGTTTCTAAGACTTGCTGGTATGCTGATAAGGTCGGGCCTAGTCTTGAAGACGAAATGAAGCGAAGATTAGACGCTGAGGTGAGGAGCCGAGGAGCAGGCAAGTGTAAAGCCAATAGGTCAGACCTCTTGGTTGCAAAGTGCATTTGTACTCGCCCGAGTTGAGGTCTCGGTGCTTGATCCAGGTTGAGGTGGTTAGAAGTTGTCCCGATCGTCCGCTGATCGTTTTGAATGGGCATCTGATTAGAAGAATGATTGATATGCATCTAAAGTGGTGTCTTATGATTCATCAGCTTCTATTTGCGTTACTTTGTGCTGCTGCTTTCATTGAATTTCCTTCATTCATGGATTCAGTCCGTTTCAAAAACCTCCCTTAACTGGCTGTATCTCATTTGTTCCTGGAATCATTCTAGAAGACTGGTCGGTAAACAAATAATAATCACCAAGCAAACCTAAGGTCAGCTGATAAAGCGAAACGCATCAGGCATCATCCCTTTATCAAGTGATTCTCTTTGGGGTTTTCCGCCAAAACAAATGTTTCCCTCATAGATTACACGTAAACAATCAAAACTGTAATTTATTTCTATAAAACTCGTTACCAGGCAGGAGATTAAAATTTCGTCAACCCAAACGTGCCTCTACCACATATCGATCTCGTTCGTGAAATCTTCGTTCTGGAACGTATCGAGATCGGTGATCGGCTGATCCGGCAGTCCCTGAGCCATCTTGAGGATCTTCAGTTTGTCAATGATGGTAGCCACCTCAACTCCAATGCCACCGTTTATCACGTAGAACGCATCCACCATCGTTCGGTTCCAGTTCACGGACGGAAGCGCACTTGTTAGCCAGTTGGTCGCGAACTCAAACAGTTCAGCCGCATTGTAACGCGTCGGTGTTTCGGCGATCAAGTGCAGTTGCTTCGTTTGGTTCTGGCTAGCATTGCACTCCTGGTTCACCTCGAGAAGGATGTCCTCGAGCAGCTTGATCTCATCGCGCAACGCCTTATCGCTGGCGTCACCAATACGCGGTTCCGTCGTGGCGCTATTACAAGCGATGGCCTCCCCGTTGACGCTGCCCAGCAGAATGCGACTCTCTGTTGGGATGGAAGTGTGTGAGAAAGGTACAGATGAGACACAGTAATGGCCACCGCAAGTCACAAAACCTACCTGAAACGTAGAACTCATTGCTGCACGAAATGCGAGGCTCACTGTTGGTTTTCTTCAAGATCGCACGGTACGTGACACGATCACGGCCACGGATGATTGCGTTCTCGGCGCGCAGAATAAACTTTCCATACGAAACCTCCGTGGTGTTGAGGCAAATGTCGCAAACCGGACGGACCACTTCCTCCGAGGAGGATGATGTCGTTTCTGGTGCTGCGTTCTGGTCTTTGTTGATGTAGATTTCGATTCCGAACAGCTCGAGATCGGTGCGGTAGGGATACCACACCATCACGCCCTTCGGATGGTAGATCTCGATGTTCACACCCTTCGGACGGTGGCGGTGGCTTTTGGAGCTTTTCCTTTTCGCCTCCGTGTGGTCCAACAGGCAGCCTACCAGCACCAGCAGCGTAAGAGCGGTGGCTAGAAGGATTGATTGCTTACGGTTCTACATCTTGTCTGATTGAACGTTGAACACTAACTAACGCTCGGGGTGATAGGAGGCAATCATCTCGCAGCTCTCGCGAAGCCAATCACAATCAGGAAGCTGTGTGTTGGTGGCTGCCAATTGCTGATAAGGGAAGGAGAAGTGTACGTGTTTCAGTTGCGTTTCAAAGTCTACCAACGGCTGGCAGTAGTTGTGTGAATCTCGTAGAACATTTTAAATTAAGGTGCAAGCGTCAATGTGGTCATTATCGCCTCAGGCGTTAGCTATCGCCTCAACGGCAGAAGCCCCTTCAAAATCCAATTCGTGTATTCCATCCCTGTCTCACCCTCTGGAATGAGCGAGAAACCAGAAACTCGTTCGTAAAAGTTCTCGTGCAGTTTACCCATCAACAGATGGCGCTAGTGTCGTAGTTGTACGCAACTTAACGAAACTATTGCACGCAGCTGTTTGTGCTTTCTCGTTCACTCTTTAGCGCGAGTGCGAGATGGAAGATACTTACAGAGGGCTATGGTACATTTTGTTTTATTAACAAATAGTTTTTACATTTTTCCGCGAATGCTGATTCCTTCCAGAATATTGGGTAAAATTTTTGGGTCAATCGAAGCAAAACTGACAAAGAAATAAATTTTTGAAAATCCGTGTTTCATTCAAGGTTCTAAGTAGCCCGCTACTTAGAAGCGCGTTTCCCAAAACCAACATTTTCAAAGTCAGTGCCCATCGTACCGTAAAAACTACTGAAAATAAATAGACATTTACACGTCCATTTACAGAAAAGAACGCGCTGGACATCAACTGTTCTTTATTAAATTTGAGTTTGTTTCAGAAACTCCTCTTCTTTTCGATTGTTCAATAAATTCGATATGTCTGCTCCTCTGAAAAGCCATCGCCAGAGGCTTCTTCGTCTGCGTCTAGATCGAAATCTAAAATGTTATGGACCACTTCACTATCTCTGATTAAGCGCAGCAGTTTCCTCTTTGCAACCATCGATTTCAGCTCAATGACCAATGAGTTTTCAGAGCGATAAACCTGCTGGATTTCATCGGTCCAATCCATCCCCGGGTACGCCGCTTCCAGTTTGCTCGCAGCAAACTGTTCCATCTGACTCCTGTTCATCGGTTTGCTTGGTCCAGTCATCACGATCATACGGGAAACGCCATTACAGTGATGGCTAGCATCGTTTATTAATTCCTCAAGAAGCACCTTATCGCTCGCTACCGGCTGCTGTTCCGCTGAGTTGGAAAGAATCGCTCCAGAACAAGTGGATGTCGTCTTTATTGATGGATCGTATTTGATACGATGCTCTATAAGATGTGTATCAAAATGTGTATAAAAGTCATGTAATTACGCCCAAAAAGATTACTTACCTGCCACATGAAACGAGCACTGGTATTGTCGGATCGATCCACTACGATAGTAATATGAAAGCGTGTATTGGAAGCGATCTCCTGCACGTATTACGGCCGACGGATAAAAAATCGGTTCCGCAGCCGTTGAATTAACACAAATATCACAGATTCCGCTTCGCTCTGGCACACGATTGATGTACGCTTCAATTCCGTATGCCATCGCAATTGATTTCGAGGATGGCTGCAGAACTCGCAGTCCTTGTGGTACAAGGATTTCAATTTGCCTATTCGACCAACGACACGCTTTTCGGTTTTTCAATTTCCATTGTTTACCAGACACTGAGAGAACAAGCACAAGGAAAGCAAACAGAATTTGAAGCTTCATCCTCAATCTAAACCGTGTTCTTCCAACGAGACGATGATCAACACTGAAGCGCAGCTGAAGGGAATTTGCTAATCGGATTTTCCAATGTTTTCGCTGCGAAGCCTGCGTGATAAGGAAGCGACCCGTGGGTCACTGGGTGGCAGTGATGACCACTACCACATGGAACACATTGTTTACTACAAGCACTACTGCAAGATAGGAACACAGCTACATTTTCATGATTTTCATACATAATATTTTACATAATTTAAGGCACCGCGATTCATGCTATATCGTACTCTCGAATGTCATGATACGAAGGTGCCACACTATCATAATCCTGAATATCCTTGGCCTCATCAATGGATTTGACAATCCGTAGCAGCTTCTTCTTGGCAATCATCGATTTCAGCTCAAAGACGAGTCCTTCCTCGGTTTTATAGATCAGCTTGAACGCATTGCCCCAATCAAGTCCCGGTACCAGTGAGTTCAATCGTGAACGAACATACTGTTCCATCTGTTTCTGTGTGCGAACGGTGTTTGAATCCGCCATGACGAGCATATTCGTCTGCTCCCTGCATTGGCCAATCGACTCATTCAGGATCTCTTCCAACAGGGTTTTATCGCTTTGGGAGAGTTTTGTTGTCTGTGCAACCGGCGTCGGGCAATAGCTCGGTGTAA
The DNA here is from genome assembly GCF_943734665.1 of Anopheles aquasalis. Classification (NCBI taxonomy): domain Eukaryota; kingdom Metazoa; phylum Arthropoda; class Insecta; order Diptera; family Culicidae; genus Anopheles; species Anopheles aquasalis. The sequence continues at coordinate 85,742,953 of NC_064877.1, forward strand.
TCGAGGTCTCGTACTTTAAACGATCCTCTATTATTTTAAAAAAATCAAAAGAAAATCGAAATCAATATTCTATCACAACCACAACCACACAGAGTGTTACTCACGCGCCACATAAAACGAGCAACGGTACTGCCGTGTCACTCCCGCACGATAATGGTTGGTGATGGTGTATCGAAGATGATCCTTAGCACGGATTATGGCCATTGGATGAAACAGTTCGATGGTTGTACCATCCCGTGTGGCAACCGTGGAATTAACACAAACATCACAAGGCACCATTTCACCTCCAATCATCTTCTGCTGCTGCTGCTGCTCCCGATCGATGTACACTTCAATCCCAAATGACACCAGCGACGGTGAGCATGGTTGAGTTATCCTCAATCCCCGTGGACGCAATATTTCCAGTCGTTTATTGAGCCAATGGCAAATCTCTCGGCTACTGCCACGTCGATTACCAGTGCCGAAGCCACCGGCAATGATCGCTAATATGCAGCAAAATAAGTAAATCTTCTTCATTTTACGCGAGGTGTGCACGGTGCTGTCGCGAGATCGATTGAAACTGAAAACCGATCTACCTCGTGGTTGGTTCGGACGTCGCTCGCTCGTCGTCCGATTGTTGCATGAAATTAGATTGATAAGGATTTAAGCGAACCCACAATTGACGTAGCATAGAATCTTCTTCATTTTACGCGAGGTGTGCACGGTGCTGTCGCGAGATCGATTGAAACTGAAAACCGATCTACCTCGTGGTTGGTTCGGACGTCGCTCGCTCGTCGTCCGATTGTTGCATGAAATTAGATTGATAAGGATTTAAGTGAACCCACAATTGACGTAGCATAGAAGCAGATAACGAATCGGGCGGGAACGACTGTTTAGGAACGAAGGTTTCTCTTTTAACTTCATGGTGAGGAAAAGGTTTAGAAGTGACTTCGAGCGTAAGATGTTTATTTCACTGTATATAAATGCACCGCGGTGTGCACACTCGGCCCTTGCAGCGGACGCGCGTAGCTCGTCCGAAAGCTGCGATCGAAAAGGGAAGAGAGATTCCCAGCTCGCTATGATGTGTAAGGCGCGTTGCTAGGCAACGCGCAAGGTATGCTGAGAATCCTGAGAAACGCAATAGAATGTTGTGGCCAAGGTTGCCACAACTGTTTTACCGGGGAAATCCCAGTGGTGTGATATTTACAACAGTAAGTCAACCATCCAGTTGCTATTTTCTTAATCGTTTGTGTTTGTTTTATTCCCTTTTTTCAGTTTGTTACACTACTACGGTTTGTTTCTTTTCTTCCTTTTTTTTGTTGCAGATTTTTAAATCATTTTCATTCAGTTCCGATTTCCTTATCGTTTCACCCCCTGTCTGTGTGCCGCCGTTGTCTACCATCACCCCACGTCCTCTCTTCTCGTTGCTGACTACTTGCTTGATTTGCGGGTTCGCTACTAATTCGAATATTTCATGGCCAGTTCCCCAGAGTTTGCGTTCTTTTCGATTTACCTCCCAGAACTTCCACTCCGCTCGTCGCTTTGCTGCTAAATTGATAATGATTTGTTATTATTGTGTTTCACGCGGTTTCAAGGGAATCTCTGCTTGTGCTCATTTTGGGCCAGAGAAGAAGGACGAAAGAGAGATAGTGAGAGACACACAGGCGATCGTGGTGTGTCCTTCCGCACATAAAATCACTACAAAACGCACACGCAGAACGCAACGCCGTGTTTTGAAAACGAAGCAATCAGTGATTAAACATAAAACACCAACAGAAGAGTATCACGTTTCCGTCTTGGAGGAGGAGGATTTTACATAAATTCGTTCAGTGTGTGGAGTGTGCGGCAAAAGGGGACGAGATCGTATTTCCTGTTCCTGGACACGGCACGAAACACGAAAAGAAGGGCTTTAAAAGCTCCAGCCAGCCGCTCCCCGAGGATCCCTTCCTTTTCACCTGCAGCACGGTATCGTATGCTTATCCTTAAATTGTTAAGTTTACTTTGTGTGAGAGAAGTTCCATCCACCCACCCACCCACTCACTTCCCTTTTCCTTTCTCTACTTCTGTTTGCGTGACTGGGGCGAGTTTTATGTGTCAGAGAGATAGATAGAGAGAGAGAGAGAGATTGGTATTTCCGTTTTTATTCTTTTGAAAAACTACAAAAATTCCTTTCAAAATGCTTGCTCTTTCGTTTTTTTTTGTTAATCTTTTTTGTTCTTGTTCACGCACACACCATGACGACCTATTTACAGCCTGCTTCGCTCCTACTTCTCTTTGACGTTGCGGTTTTGCTTTCCAATGAAAGATCCCGGCTGCCACCATGGCCCCCGGTGCAAAACAGACAGAGCCACTAACTTCGCCACAATTGCACCTTTGCACAATGGACTGTGATTTGCTGCTGCTGGATCATTTGTGACCACAAAAACCAAATAAATGATAATCCAATATGTATAATATATCTATATATCATGTATATATATATGTATATGCGCGTGTGTGTGAGTGTGTATAATATATACGCTCAGTGTATACTTCACTAACAGAAGAAGTTCGCCAAATTTCCTACCCCCCGCGCTTTCTCTGCCTTCTTTGATCTTTTCCTTCTCTCTTGGGGCTGCTGCTGTTCCACGCTGCGGTTCCTTCGTTAGCAAATGTGTGCGATTGAGTGAGTGTTTTCCATTTTTCATTCGAATTTGATTAACAGTTTTTCAGCGCAAGTCGATTGCGCGGCCTGCTGAGCTGAGAGACAGACGGGGCACGTTCCACACACGCGAAACTGCACAACTTGCAATAATTAATTGTTTGTTCGCTACTTAGAATTACCTTACGCAAGAATCCTAGGGCATAATGATGTCGTCGTCATCGTGTATAGATAGGAGTGCGCTTTTCCTGGCGCCTCCATTACAAATGTCTCTCTCTCGATCTCTCTCTCTCTCTCTCTCTCTCTCTCTCTCTCTCTCTCTCTCTCTCTCCCTCTCGATCTCTCTCTCCCTCTCTATCATTACTTTACCTCAGTATGCCATGCTTTATTTCAATGTTTCCATTATGCTGGTGCGCTATCCTCCTTTGCTACCACGGATCGGATAACAAACACTTTTCAAACTTTGTCCAGCATTTGTGTGCATGTTATTTCCCTAGCAATTATACTGTTACTAGTATGTTTGTGTTTGTCGTTTTCTCCCTCTTTTCTATCCTCTTACTTACATCATACAAATTTGTAAAATCACCTCGAGCGGAGGGCGCTTTGCAAAGAAACATCTGCGAACTGCACCGCAGCATCATCCAATTCAAACACCTCCTCTCTCTCTCCCGCTCGACCTCCTCATTGGCACTCTCTATTTGTCTTCCTTTTTCGTTCCCTTCCAATGCCAATCTTGAAGCCTGTGTGGTCCAATACACGCTCGTCGCCAGTGTCCGGTCTGGATATGAAATGATCTCATCAAATGGCGGGCGAAGGACGATCCGAACCGTTGGTGAGCGGTCTATTAGTTAGTTCGAGTAGCTAGTTGTATTTTATTGTAGTTGTTTGCTGCATCTGCTCGCGATATTATGCCGATAAAATGGATTGACTACCATACTTTTGTATATCGTACGCGAGCCTCCTCTTTACGAAACGTGAACTCGACATTTAAAAACGCAATATTATCGGCGGAACGGCGAATGGTGATCTCTAGCACAAAACCATATCTTTTCGATAAACGGTTCGCCTACGTGTGGTACGGTTGCTGAGCTGCCCACGACGGTCTCGATCTGAATCGCCTTCCGGGCAGTTAATGTGTGTTCAATGGCCATTCGGACCACCTTTTGTATTTGATGATTCGGGCTCGGTATGTATGTAACGAACGTGCAACAGTATTACGCCAAAAAAAACACAACGATAATAATGTTCTACTAATTAACTCGCGCGCACGCACACATACGCCGTTTGTGTGATGCGTTTCCGGCGGAGAGAGCTCCTGTTGCTGCTGCTGCTCCTGATGGGTGGTTCTACTGCTGGTGTTTCTTCGTACACGGCACGGGCAGTTCTTATGGCTTGTTGTTAGAGGGAATCGGGTTCTTGGGCCGTGCGCTCCTCACGATCGCTTATTGTTTATCTCCCAACTCCCTCCCCCCCAAAACTCCAGGCCAACAGTACGAATCGGCGAACACAATTTGTTTTGTTTGTTGGTTTTGTTTTTTTCGATACGATTTGTCCTAAAGAGATGCCGAACGTTGTGGCCTGGGTGGAGTAAAAGGAGGGGCGGAGGAGTTCGCAGCAGCGTGGACAGTGGCGGAAGGGGGTTTGTTTTCCACCCCATTGGTGATGGTGATCGCGATCATGGAGTCTAGGCAGACACTGAGACTGAGTTCTTTGTGGTTGTTATGCTATTGATGTCGCTGTTATTGTTGGGTGATCATGGCAGAATCGATCGGTCTACGGTTCTACAAACAAAACGGGCATTTCGTATAGCCTAAAACGCGCTAAAAACGGATAACATGTCGATGGCTTGCTTGCTCGGTTCGCTCCTTTCCAGCTTTCCTTGCCGTCCAACCAACCATTTCTGCTTCATTTCTTTGTTCCACTGCTGCATTTTGATCTTGCATTTATCTCTCTCTCGCTCGGTATATTCATGTTTTCTTTGGTAGTCTCTCTGCCGTTCGGTCGCTTCTTCTGCCTAACCCCCCGTCACTCCTTCCCTTGCCAGATGTGCGTATCTGTATGTATGGTGTCCCTGAGAAGAGCTAGAGCCCCCCGAAAAAGATCAGTTCTATGATTCCCTTCTTATGTCGTGCCTTCCACACTCCGGTCACATTTCCTTCCTTCTTTCTTCTTCACGAGAGACCAAGTTAAAACCCATCAACGCATCAGGCGTACCTTAGGTTTTTCTTCCCTAAAGTACTACCATGAGAAAAAAAAGGGGGAGTGAGTTACGTAGAGAAAACGATGTTCAAACTTAATACGCATTTGCTAACGATTAAAATCACAAAATTGCTTTGAAAACTGTTATGTTAAAAGTAGTATTATAAAACGAAAACGAAACACACACTCACACACATAGTAAGTCAAATTAATGAATTATGAGCGCAGCTCGCGATCGCAATCGTACGATCGAACAAATACGGGGAGAGAGAGAGAAGCACGCGAGGGCACGTCCACCTTCAGCAGAAAGTAGATTCCCACGCGTGCCCGCGTTCAACGCAAGACTCTTGTACTTTATCTGGCCCATCCAACGAT
>NC_064877.1:85753146-85760646 GCF_943734665.1 Anopheles aquasalis
GATAGGAAGAGGAAGATGGAAACGAAAAGGGGTGCAATAGATACGCTCTTGCACCAGAACCTGCAGTGGGATGCCAGTAACAATCGGAGGACTGTGCGTGTTGGCCATCGCCATGCATCCTAGACCCAAAGTGACAGCCCAACCGGGCGCCATTACTGCGTGTATCGCAGGCGAATGTGACAGATCGTTTAAGGGCAACCGGAATGGGTCACCGCCTGCTACTGTTCCTCCCGTTCCCGTGATGCTGTCACCCCGGTGACAAATGACAGAAGCACAGCTGGCTGGTTACACGAAACAAAACCCCATGGTTGCTTCAATTAATACGATCTGGATCGTCTCCCCCCACTTGCTCTGCTTCTCCCTTCCTCTCCCTTCTCTAAACAAACTAATTTAAACGAAAGTCGCGATTTGATCGCCACCATTACAGTGCGCTTGAATACTTGGTTTGGATATGATTGGCGCAAATTAGCTGGCATCGTGCCGCGACCGGTGTACGTACAGAATAGTACGCGAGAGGTTGCTACTACTTGTCTAAGTGTGCGACCAGCGCGGAGGGCTCGTCTCACCACAATTTAAACACACGCAAACATAGTCGCGATTGACAGCGGTTGTCGCGGTAGTATGCGTCACTTTCCCTCTTCCGGTCTTGCACACTTCCCTTCTGATAACCTCCTCCTCCTCCTCCTTCCTCATTCCAGACCGCATTCCCCTTAGATGCACCCGATGGTAACCTTGAACGAGTGCAATAACTTCTAAGCAACGAACGGGGAGGGGAGATGGGACCAACAATGTTGCGGCCAATGTGTGCGGCCACCACAACCAGCTAGCGCACGGAGCTGCGCCCTATGGTACTGCAGCAGCTGCAGTCACAACGTGATGTGACTCCTCTGTCTTCCCACAGGCGTGTGTTTTGCGTATGTCCGTTTTTAACGTACGTGTTGGGTAGTTAAATTGATTAGTTTACTTAGCCAAACGGCGTGACTTGGCCCCCGGTGTGGCTGGTGTGGCCTCCTCCAAACCCTCACCACCGTCGATCATCCTCGCGATCCTGGCCAGCGATTAAAAATAGTATTCTGGCTACTAGAAGAGGGAAAGAGAGATGGACTATCCCGTCCGTTCCCGAGTTTTCTGCCGAGTTTGGCAAACACAAACGCAACCGCGTCAGCATCCGCCACCTACATTCCTCCCCCCACGTCTCTCCTTCCCAAACGGAGGGCAGCTAACCACAAAGTGACATTCGCGTCGCGCCAACTCACGTGTACAACCACTTGAGCAAAGCATGCGCTGACCACCGCCGGTCTAGCCTGGCCTGTCGTAGAGTACCAGCAGCACACATCACACTCTCGATGGCTGTCAAAGTGGTTATGGAAATGAGTAGGCCGATAGGTCCAAAGGGGGCACGCTTATCAAGATGGAAGAATGCGTTTATCGAAGTAGCCAGCCTGCGCGCTCTCTCTCTCTCTCCTGCAAACTACTAACGTACTAACCCGCTTATGTACTACTCGCACAATGGCAGCGATCTGTGGCCACCACTTATACCCTTTGTGCTGTTGCATCATCGCGAGGGCCGCCAACCATCGATTGATCGGACGGTTCGATCGATTTGATTACACTAAAGCGAAACACACACCTACAAGGCGATAGTGTCTAGGTGCTGTCTCACCAGCTACGGCTGCTGCTGCTGCTAGTGTTCGCCCCAACTGTTTCATAATTCAATCGCTCCTCCCAGCCCAGGTGCATCACGGGCGCTACACAATCATCATTTTGGGTTCTCGGATTCGATGAGATCATCATCGCTAGCAGCACTGCCACCCTCAATCGTAGTAGTAGTCGTGGTGATGATGGTGGTAGCATTATAAAGGTCCCCCCGAAGCGGTGGAAAGCCGGTCGGTTGGTCTGGTGAGTTCGGTTTTCCGCCCATAAAGTGCACTTAATGGGCCACAAATGATCGACGGCGATGAAAGCCAATTGCGGGGTAATTTTCCAAACTACTAGGTTAACGCAGGGGGAGGGGGGAAGAGAAGGCAGAGGGCACATCTGCCGTACTCCAACAACTAAAAATAGTTGAGGGAACAGTGGTGGAAGGCGCATCTTCTCCACGTTTTGTCTGCCTTTTTAGAGTGGAGCCTCCACGGGGGGTTCCTGTGGCTGCTGTTGCTGCTGATGTTGGTGTTGTTTACGCTTTTTCTCTTTTACGATCCGGCAGATTAGACAATGTAAAGCTCCGGCCATAAAAAGTGGACAGAAACGTCTTTATGAGGTGCACACCAGCACACGCACGCACAACTAACACACTCGCTGATGGACGGGTGTATTTATAGCAGCGCGCTCTCAACTACGGCTCCGGCTCGACTCAGTAAGTCAAACAATGCGCGAAACGGCATCTATTTGGCCTGCAATGGCAATGGAGCACAAAGGAACTAGAAATGGATAATGGATTCTCGCTGGATGGAGAGCAGGAAGAGGAGGAGAAGGAGATGGAGGCAACTTAGCATCAAGTCAGAAGGTGGTAAGTCTATTCTAATGAGCAACCCAGGTGCTAGCGACTGGTTTCGCAGAAGATGTGAAGTGAGCTTAGTAGCCTGGTCTCGCAAATGTCAGTTGCCGTTGGTGGCACCTTCGCTCTTCATCTGGCACAAGTACGTCTGAAGTAATTCTACAGAACCTTCTACCGTCTGAGCCTGAGAGAGAGTGTACCTTCGGTTTGTGAAATGTGTGACCAACACACACCCACCACCAGCCCCAAAAAAGGATCATCTAACCCAACTTCGACGAAGACGAGGAGTTCAGACATCCGGAGACCAAATAAAAGGTAACAGAGAACCTTCTCGCTAACAGCAACCCATTTCCATCGAAACGGCCCAACACTTGTTCGCTCGCTAGTTGTTGCTCGGAGCAACGGAAGCACACACACTCACGGGCACACGCATACTGGGTTTTTGGTGAATAATTTGCACCACCCAAACGGAGGAATGAAATCATCAAACGTCAAGAAGACTCCTTTTCATCGTCGGTGACGGTGGGGAAAGAAATGGAAGCCGAAACCGACCTCCATCTCTTCTTCTCCTTCTTCTGCTTCTGCAACACGCAAAATAGCAATCCGACACGCAAAATGTCAAAGTATTTATGTCGCCACGGGCGTTCGTTCGAAGGCGTTCGATCGGAATCGAGCTCGAGGTGGGGCGGCACTTCCTCCTGATCCTGGGTCTTCTTTTTCTATGGTCTCTAGGGAAATAGAGGGTGTGAAATGAAATTAAATAACGAGGCTTCTTGATCCTCTTCTTTATCGCTCCCGGTCGGTTTTTCTTTCCCACCAGACAACCCCCCTGGACGCATTCTGTCACACCGTGTACCGTGAAAAGTCGTCGATCTGGAAAGGTGCATTGGCTTGGAAAACGGTGACATAGGGTCCGATCCGTCACAGTGTTCCACCGCGCGTGTGTACGTGTTGGTGTTTGTCAAGGAAGAAGGCTACCCCGTTTCCATTGACAACGTTGGCATGGCTGACTGCGCCCATAAGTAGGGTTTACATTTTCTGAATTCCAAATTTATCCATCCAAGTGGTCTCGACGATGGCGACGGCTGCGGCTAGAGACTAAAACCCTCCGTCTACTGGTGGTGAGGTGGTGGATCGGGCTCGAAATAGATTTCAAATCAACAGGAAACAAACACAGAAACACACATCTCTTTCTCCGAGGAGTGGGAAAAGCTTTTAATTGTTCATTCTTTCGTGACCGAGACAGAGCAAAGCAATGCCGTAATGCGTGCATCAGAAGCATTTAATAATCCAAGCAATCTAATCAACCGCAGCATCACAGCAGACAAGGCAGACACAACCGTGCACAGAACAGAGACATTCGCAGACGCCTACTGCATGCAAATAGTGTGCAGCAGCACCAGCTGCTTCTCCTCGGTCTAGCTCTCTATTCGCCTGGAATCTTGTTTATCGATGTATGTAAATTCGTGCGAGCGAGCGATACACAACAACACACCGCCGCTCTCGGTCTCCATATGTGCTCCACCCCTGCCCCCCCCCCCCGCCATTGGAACCACCCCGCGCAAAGGTTTACGGACTCGTTCAAGGTTACCATTTCGCGAAACTATCTCTCTCGCCCCGCCACTCCATAGCACGACTGACGTGATCGCAGCAGCCGCCGAGGGGTTTGATCTTCTATGCACACTGGATGCAAATGGATGACGTACACGCATTCGGTCAACACACATTAGTTCGCGTAGTACTCCCGGCCGACCGAGTGGCCGCCAATTTGTTTGTGGGACCGCGCAACCGTACACGATCCCATCCCTTTGGCACTATCATCGCTGCTGATCTGTATCTGCTGCCCTGCCCGTCACGAAGGGTGTGGTTCGATCGGGAAGCTTCTAGAAGTCTGAAGTGGAATAAAGTCTGGAGACCATGGCAAGGAAGGGTGACCGGGGGCGTTTGCTCTATTACACAACCGACGACTGCCGACACTGAGCGCAGACAACTCGAAAACAAATCATCCAGCTCATCATCATCATCATGATCGCCGTCATCAAACCGGCGAGTTCAGTTCCGCGTCCGCGTTATGATCTCAACACGCACGAGGAGCGCACCAGCCCAGAGAGAGAGAGTGAGCCAGGTCTCAATTGGTCAACAGCGCGTGTGCGTACACGTCACCTCACCGTCGTCGTCGTCGTCGTCGTCGTCTTCGTCGCGGCATCTGACACGATGGAAATTTCCTCTCACAATTCGGAACCCGTCGTGGACCTTATCGCACCAGACAGACGCGCTGCTTGGTGCTGTATGGTTGGTTTTGTTGAAAATTTTGCTCAAATTTCATCAGCTGTTTCATCAAGAGCAAGAGCCCCGGGGATCTCGTACGGACACAAAACAACAAACAGACAATCCACCAACTGGAGCGAGCGGGCGAGCGAGCGAGCGAGCGAACGATCGTCTCGGTTCTTATCTTTCGGCGTCGCCAAATCAAACAACACGCGGCAGTGTGGCCGCACGGGTTGGCTGAAAAGTATCGCACCACCCTCGATGGGCCTTTTGCTGGACTCGCGTATCGATTTACCGGAAGCCAGCGTGCTTTTCGAGACTTTGCGACTTGACGACAGTGACTTCAAATGTGAAGCGACAATAACAACCGATAGCAGGAGAGCAGCAGGAGAAGTAACGGTAGTGGCCAGTGAGGGAGACTGGATCTTTTCAGCTTCTAATCTAACGGGCACAATCTTATCAACCGACGGGTTCCGACGGGTTTATTCAACACAAATCTCTTTCCGTTGCAGCAAAGAGAGAGGTGGTGAAGAAGTAGTAGAAAGAAGCGAACGCGAGTAAGTCTATATTTAACTGATCCATCGTAAACATCGGTCATGCCGGTGCTGGTCCGCTACTCCCCATACCATAAAGGCCGGGCCTCCCCGGCGTCGTCCTACGGCATAACGCGGCTCCCCTTTGACACTGACCTCTCGGCCGAGTGATCCGATAAGTGGGCTCTCGTCTCGCCATTGGTGCAGTATACCCGGCCAGACAATGAGGCACCTTTGGCTCGAAGAAGGCACCCCCGGAGAGAGCGAGAGAGAGAGAGAGAGAGGACTTCATCGAAGCATGCCGCGGAAATGGTGGAAGGCAGTTCAAAGGGCTACCTCACTCACAATCAGGCAGGCAGGGTAATCGAAGTAGGCATTATCGATCTCGACAAGACACAACAATCCAGATGGCCCCCGAGGGTCGATCGATTGATGATAGTGCACCACCCGGAGTGGCCGGAGAGATAAGTCTTTTAGGTCTGTTGTTTCAACTTCTTATCAATCATCCCCCGGGCGGCCACGGTTCTCCTCGATGCTGTAACTTGCATTTTGAGTGTGATCATTTCAGAAGGATGACAGAGTCGTCCGATCGTAGTAGCAAATCGGAACGCCACACAAACAACCTTCCTCCCCCCCCCCCCCCTCCATTATCAGGTTTATCAGCTGTGTAAACAGTCAAACCCAATCCCAATCAGTGATTGCGCTCGCTTACAAACAACTCCATCTCGCGCCGGTCTGATGGCCTTTTTGGCGCGATTACTCCAAGGGCCTCCAACGGAGACACACTTCCGACACCAGGGCTCACGTGAACGGGGACGCCGGGTGGGTTCAATGTCTGTGCACTGCACTAGCCTTCCTGCCATGAGCCCTTTTATGAGGCCCTTTCGGTTGCTATCGGTCGCTCTCTTGTTATCAAAACGACCAAACAAGTCAACTGTTGTAGCGGTGAAGGTGTGATATCTGGCGTGACACCTCTCGTGGCATTAGCGTACCCGAGATCACTTCATTCAGTTGTGCAGCTGCTCCGTTTCGCTTCCGGATTACTGTGGGCACTTCTAGTTAGCGCCGTAAAGCGTCAAGCACTCTAGAAGGCTCTTTGAGGGCGTTCAGTGACACCAAATAAGTGTTTAAGTTCCTGCGGATCAATAGAGGGCTGGAAAGCCACAATCGGTGTTTTTGTTTTCTTTTCTGGCGTCACTTGTGCTACAGAGAGAGAGAGAGAGAGAGAGAGGGTTTGTTTCAACTGTTACATTGCTGCACAATGGAAACAAAGTGCTGCCAGTGAACTGCAACCTTGTTTCATATTTTATGCGAATTAAGGGGAGGATGGGAAAAGGGATTTGATGCTCGATTACTCGACCGAAATAAAGCCCAGCACCCCTTTTCACCCAGCACGACATAATGACGATGGATGAATGCTGGTCCTGTTATCCTGGTGGTCTGTCGGTCCTTCCCCTCCCTTTTCCTCCCAAAAAAAAACCACATCGAGCAAGCGAACACAACAACGGAAATGATGATTTATAGAGAGAGAGGAAGAGAGGGCCCAGAAAGTGCCATGTTTGGGTGGGCGGCGATGAGGGCTTATCCGATTATGCTCATAAGTGATTAATCCACGATTTCGACGTTCATTATGATAAGTGTTGCGCACTCCCAGTCCCCCTTCCGCCCCCACGAGATCGACAACGACAACACATCGACGACACACCCAGTTCATGGCGTGGCGCCCAGTGGCCAACGAAATTTAAATAATGCATTCCACCGATTGCATGGATTTGCATGAGGTTAATTTGAATGGCAGTGGCTGTGATCGTGGCGCATAAAAATCATTTTAAACAAACGAAAAACAAACAGAAAAAATGGTTGGCTTATTGGATAGTGGTGCGCGTTCGGTGCGTTCCATAATCGGCCTATAATGAGATTGTCTTTTCACGACCGGCTGCGCTTTACATGCGTTAAGTAAGTTGCCCCACCAAGCAGCCGGCCACTAGGTGGCCATTGGTGCCTTTTTGGAGCACACTTTCAGTGGGAATTTAATTCCTGCTTTAAAGCGAAACGAAGAGAATTCAATATTTACAAGCAATTTCCAAAGCTGACTCGTGTGGCTTCAGGGCCGGGTTGCTGTCATTAGAAAGACACTCACTCGGTTGTGCGAACGAAAAGGACATTGGCCCCTTCTTCTCGAGTGGAGGACTAGTTGAATTT
>NC_064877.1:85763146-85765646 GCF_943734665.1 Anopheles aquasalis
ACGTGGCACTCCATGATGGAGGCGCATGGTGTTTCATGTTTTCCACACGATTTTTCTCCCTCAAAAATCAGCATTTTCATCCATTCAATGGCAGTAAATGGAGCCCGACGAGTGACCGACGGGTTCACATGAAGCAATCTACTCGCTTGCAACGAGTCAAGGACTTCCAGGACATCGAGCGTGGGCACAACGGTAGCGTGAGCAACGTTATGCAGCACAAGCACCTCCACTTTCATCAGCCCGCTCTCTCTCTCTCTCTCTCTCTCTCTCTCTCTCTCTCTCTCTCTCTGTCGTTCGTGGGTCCGAGAAAGTCATCAATTTCGCCGCGTAACCATCCCATCGGAGCGCGGCGCGTACTCCGGTAGCTGATGGAAGAAGAACGAGTCCCTGGGAACGCGTACAGTTTCCTGAAGATCGAACTCTATTTTTAGAACCATACCCTGCCGTTCTTCCCCACGAATTGTGAAGGTGATTCCAGCAGGAATTTCGGTTCAACCGAAGCCCCTGATCCCGGGGCCATCGCTCCGGAGCAAGCGACACGCAAAAACGAGCGAGAGCGAAACAGTGAGCCAGCTGAGGTAGCATAAGTTTGATCGCAAAGCAAAGCGATCCCCACCGGATTCCCCGTGCCCCCGTGGCCAAAAAGGGAGGCGAAGCGAAGCCAGGCCATTGCCAAAACAAGTCGTACCGTCTCACTCTCACTCTCTCGCATCTTTCTCGGCTCGGAATGGTGCCAAAAAAGTGGTGGCGAATCCTAGCTATCTATTTGTTTGTTTTTCCCTTCCCTTCCTCCCCCCCCCCCTTTTAGCGACCACTTTCCTCTCCTTCGTTCGCGAGGGCTACCACATCCGCAAGGGCCACAAGAAGGAATGTGTTTACGATGAGACGCGAAAATAGCCATAAAAACGAGTTCCTTCACATCGATGCCCGCGCGCGCCTGTGTGCCAGCACTCTCGGGTGGTGGGGAGGGGGTGGGGAGGGGAGTCATCGTCGTACGAATCATTCGGTGACGACGATGGCGAGCAGCGTACAAACCACGCATTCAGACGCACGCGCATGCTGCTCCACACACCAGGCAAGCAGCCAGCCAGCCAGTCAGCCAGCTAGTACAGTAAGCAGTAGCACCTCGAACTCCACTACCGACCGACCGACCGAGTGGCCGCGTTGCCAATGTACGTTGGCCCCAACACGCGCGAGCGAGCGGAGAAATGTGAATGAACGGACCGAGCGCATGCGCCCTGCGAGCCACTACGAGCGTCGGAGGAATTTTACGATATCGCAAACCACCCTCTACCCCATTTACCACCCCCCACTTAACGAGTGGCATCCCGTCGTGAGCGCACGTAGTATCTCAGTTAGTATGCTCCCGTCCTGTAGTATCACCATTAGAGCGTCCTCTCTCTCTCTCTCTCTCAAGCGCTTGGGATGTCTCTCTCTCTCTCTATTTTGATTATCTCTCTCATGCTCTCTCTGTTGCTCTGATGGTTCCCCTGACACACATCCAGCCACCCGCATCCGCCAATTTCACTATCAATGAACCGCTTACACAGCCACAGCCGAGTATCAAACGGGATCTCAACTCAACGGTACTGAGATCTCCGTGGCCGTGGCCCTCCCCATAAAACCCCCCAGATAACTCACGGATGGAACTCCCAACACACTCGCGGTGGAGGCACCTACTCGGCGTGCGTCAGAGAAAATGAGTTTTCCTCGTCTGCTTTGCCGTTTTACTCGAATTTTCCACTTTTTCTTTCGCCGCTTTTTTCCGCGTCCAAACTGCTCGGAGTGGCTCAGCGTAAAATACGAGATATTACAGCATCTCCGACTCCGAAGACCGTCGTCTTCGGTGTGCATTGGCAGCCACTTCTTGAGGTCTCGCTCTCTCTCTCTCTCTCGCTCACTCTTGGCATCCAGCCCATCCACTAGCGTACTACTACTACACGGCACGGCTACGATCTTGGGCTTGGATGTCGTACTCTGCTCAGCACGAACCTCCCCTTTCCCTCCTGTCCACCGCCTCGGCGATCGTAGTTCGGTGGTTCGGAATTTAGCGAACGGGAAGCCATTGAAATGCTCACACCCGAGAGCTAATGGCATCTTTGGCCGCACATTCTTCAGCGAGGAAGCATAAATCATTGGCTTCACTGTGGCGTACTGCTGATGTTGCTTTCTTCTTTGCTCTGGATTGAAAGGCGTCTCGCGTCACCGCTTCCTCAAACCAAACGGTCAAAGTCCAAAAGGTCCAAAAGAGGATTCCTCTCTGCCACTCTTTCAGCCCAACAGACAGCACAGTTTGGTGCTGTCGTAAGTAGTTTCTAATAATATCTTTGTCAAATCACCATTCAATCACTTCAATCACTCGCTCGCCCGTTTTTTTGTACCGAACCGAAAACTGAGCTCGCCTTTTGCGGAGTAATTTTAGCTTCCACTCTACGCTTCTCTTTCTCCTCTCGGTGTGGTCGTCGAGGACGCGCTAGGCCTCGGGACAGGGCCCCAAAAA
>NC_064877.1:85770646-85785646 GCF_943734665.1 Anopheles aquasalis
TTACTTAGCTCCATCTCGTGCTCCGGTATCAGGTCGTCCTCCTGCTCGAGGTCCCCGTCGGACTCGGTGCCCGAGTCGTGACCGTCAATCTGTGGAAAGAAGCCCACCGGCAGGAAGGCAGAAAGAAGGCGAGAGTTATGTTAGCAAGAACAGGTCAACAGCATACAGCCACACGGCGCTGAGGACGACGACGACGACGACAACGAAGAGACTATTTGGGAACAGGCCACTGATGCCGATGATGCCGTTGATGATGATGGTTCATACCGAGTGGGAGTGGAGTGGGGTGCGATGGTATGTTAGCTAATGGGGGGGGGGGGGGGGGGGGGGGCTGGTGGTTGGGAAGGAGAGACGTTGCGCTTACTGCATAACGAAACGAATTTTTACTCGTGCACGCCTCAATTCCTTGGATAATGGCCAGCGGAAAGTAAGCGAAACAGTGAGCCACGGCAAACCCGGCGACCCACGAACTGCGCGCCGTCGTCTGTCGTACTTTGGTGTTCGGAACATCTTTCCCCGCCCGCCTCCCTCTTTATGCTGTACGCCTTCAATCAGATATTATGGTCGCGATGCGCGAACCAGAGCCGCTGGCATGGCTGGCCACGGCCTTCATAGGCCCTCTTCTCTTCAGTCCTCCAACCACCCCCCCGGCAAGACGCAATTGCAAATGCAAACACAGTCGCGGACGAGCAACGACAAGAAAACACACACAAACAAACAGGCAGTTAATTCCTTATTCATCTCGGTTCGAAGTAGCCGGACCATCGAGAGCGCCCGCTCGGAGGTACACCTTGGAACCGAGAGCCGCAGCGAATGAGAATTTAAATTTTTGGTCTTTTTTTTTGTGGGGAGGCCACACTTTGAAGAGCACACTGGGGCACTTGACTTTGACTAGTTCGTTCAAGGATCGTCTCTATCAGGAGCCTAGGATGATGGAGTCTCCCCTCCCCGCCCGCAAAACCTTCAACTTAACGCATTCTTCAGCGACTTCAGCGACCGAGCGGTCCGTGAGCTGTAGCAGGAGTCCTTCTTAATCGAATAATTCCATAATTCATCTTCTCATCTCAGGGGAATCCGACTCCGAGGGCAGGAGGAGGCTTATCGGGCGAGCGAGCTGGTAAAACTTTCCAACAAACTCCCTCGACTCCCTCGACACCACGGAGGTTGGCTAAGACTAAAACAGAGAGGACAGGAGACATCACAAGGTAATCCATTTGCAGCATTGACCACACGGAGCCCCGGGATCGCTGGCGACGATTACAGACACACATTCCAGGGACGATTGCTATCGGTATGGGACACCGAGGGGATGAGAGGACGGTGCGAGTGTTTGACTATCATTGGCCGATGCGGGTGCGGAATACATTATATTACCTTCGCTGTATTTATATTTCATTTTCGGGGGCTTTTCGGTTTATTTACTTTAACGCCACCACCGGTACGGCAGACCGAGCGGTTCTGTTCTGCAAGAGACTCCAGCGAAGGAAGCCATGAAGGTGCTTTGAGCCGCCGTCGTCGCCGTCATCATCATCATCGCATGGAGCCGGAAAGAACCAGTTTCTTCATCGAACCTTTCTTTCATTTCAATTTTTTTCCACCGCCTCCTGCTGCATCCATCTCAATCTCTCGTCTCGTTACTGCCTCGCTCGCTAGCACGCGCCCTCTCTCTCTCTCTCCCTCTGGCCGTTGGGCCGTGTTCTCCGGTATCTCCCAAGTATCTTCTCAGTCCCCGGGCGGGCGTAACTTCGTTTGCGCAAGAACCTCCGAGCGGGCGCGACGACGACGACGACGACGACGGTGAAGAACACGTTCGCTTTTGTTTCCTTCTTTCCCAATCCCGCCCGGCATTCTGCGTCGCCCACCCATCACCGACCATTCCACCATCTCGCGATGACTTCTATTTCACCTTCCTTTCGCTCGTGACTTGGGGTTTGCTGCCACTGCTGCTGCTGCTCCTCCCGGTACCACGTTCTGAGGAGACACACCGGTACCTGGGCGGCAGCGTCAGCAGCTGCTGGACGGGTTCAGGTCCCAGGGTTCTTGTTCCCTCCCAGCAGTGGCGCCCTTCATGCACTTTCACATCTTTTGCTGGCCAAAAACCGGCCCCACTGAAAGCCTTCGTTCCAGTAGCTCACAGGAAAGTCTTTGCACGGCTGCGAGACGCATTCTCTCGAAGGCACATCGCGAACGTTACCTCTAGACACGGTTTTCATCCGAGTAAGCTTATTGTTTCGCAGCAATTATCAATCGCAGTGGCAACGCTGGATAACAAATTCTTGACCAGAACTCTATTCGATTGATTTCAGAATCGGCATTCTTCACAAAACATCACAAATATGAATAATGCTGACCTGGACAATTACTGTGCTGTCAGCATCTATTCGGGGTATCAATGTCGATACTGTCACTCCAAACCTCAATCTAGACTTATCCGGAAAGTCCTTGGAAGAATAGATCGTCGTCTGCCATTATCTCCTCATGCATGAGGGCCAAATATCCTTCTGAGAAACTTCTCTTCTCGTACGCGTATCGGTGGGATTCACTATTTTTCGATCCATTTTCTGTGCTCAAGTCTCACAGGGGTATGAAAGCACTGACACTATAAAATACTATGCTGGAATGCTGACCAGCACTTACCACGTATCGATGTAACTAGCCAGCACTATGTGCCACTACAATTAACTTTGATCTGAACACTTCTGGGAACACTTCGCTTCTCGACAAAAACTACTGCATCCCTCGCGACCATGTCTACTCTGATCGGTTACCAAGCATCAGCCAGTGCCTTCTACGCTTCCTCCCAAAAAAGAAAAGTTCGTCTGGGATTTGAAACAGCAAAAAAGCCGGTCCAGTAGTTCTACCTCGCGTTACAATTGGATGGACGCGCAGTGGACGCAAGTGAGCTCGGGCTTGGGAGTTTCGCGCCCCTCTTGGGAGAGGGTAGAAAAGCGGAAATTACAAAACGCAATCAATGGTAACAAGCTGGAGTGGAGTTTTCTATAATTTGCCACCGCGATGGCGGTGCTGCCACCGACAACATCTCCTCCAGGGACAAGTAAAACACGGCCCGTTAACGAAGGAACGAAAGTCCTCGGTGTTCCACATGCTTGTACGGTTCTTTTTTTTTCCTACTTTTTTGCTCCATCCTTCCGTGACATTACAAGCTGAAACATGCTCCCCGACCGGCCGAGCGACCGGGGAGAGGGTCAAGGCTAATGAGCTTTTCACGCCGCTAGTGCTAGCCATCGCGGTAATGCTCCTGGGGACACTTACCAAACGCTCTCCTCACGAATGTGGTGCTTGGTCTCGCCGGGCACCAGGATGGTATTCCCAACCCATTGGGGAGGGTTTTAGGGTGGCGTGCCAGTGCCGTTGTCTCATTGTCGATTGCCCTTCTCGGTTGTGGCTTCCCATGCAATGGTGTCTGTCTGGCACTCGATGGAGCATGTAAATGGATAACAATGGCCACCGCGGGTGTGGTGGCCAAATGCGGATGGTATCTCACGCACGCGCTCCACGCGGGGTCGATGGATCATGTATTATAGTCATTTGATTGGAATGCGCCAGACCACCAGCAGCAGCAGCAGCAGCAGCACTGGAAGCTCATCTTCTTCCTTGCTACCAACAGGTGCCCACGATCAGCGATCGAAACGATCGACACTCACGCACAGCCACAGCGCACTGGCATGGTAAATGGTAATTATGTCGGGAGCGCAGCGCAGATCCTCCTGCCATCCTATGCCGGAGAAACGCAAAACATAATGCGTGAAATCAAACCGGACAGCGCAAGAAGCTACCGGAGAAGAAGCTCCACCGTCGTGGCCCATTCCAAAAAAAAAAACGGGGAAAAAATTGCGTTCATCATCGTCATTATGACGGTGAAGCTTCTTCATCCGCTTGTGCCCTCTCTCTCTCTCTCTCTCTCTCTCTCTCTGCCTCTGTTTCGTGGGCCCACTCAAGGCAAACATTAACTTTAAACGTCCTGGCACGCTTTTACACTGGTGGCGAGAGTATGCACCCCCTCCCCGGAAACTGGTAAAATCAATAATCAATCATCATCAATCATTGCTCAAGTGCTCCCGGGCATGTGCTCAGGGGGGCCTGCAAATTTGGAGCCCATTCTTTTTTTTTTTTTGGAGGCGGCGGTGTGGACGAGGACGAGGGTGAAAAGAATTTAAAATGTTTAGTGATCGACCACCAAGTGGCTGTTCCATGTCCTCGTCGTCGTCGTCGTCATCGGTGCAACGTGGCCACCGGAACGGAGCAGCGATGAAAGAGAGAGTCACAGAGAAAGGGATAGAAAAGGAGAGAAAGAGTGGCAGCACGTCGAGCACGTTGCAGCAATTGAAATGCAGTCACAATTGCATTATTACACAATGCACCGCACCTCACTCACCGTAATTCCAACATTGTAACCGAACGCTAATGATAATGCATCATACGCACATGCTATGCTGCTCCTCTCTCTCTCTTTCTTTCTCTCTTTCCCTTTGCATTCTTACAACAATAATGGTCCCCACGAGTGCAGTGATGCAGGGCAAAAAGATACACCAAGAGAGCTGCTAGCAGTGCACCAGTGAGCTAACAACACTAATCAATGCACCACCAACCAGCACATATGCTGCTGGTGTCCATGTTGCTCTCGCTGGCACAGGGGAGTGCATGGAACGCGACCAACGGGGAGCGTCTTCTTTGTCACTTCCATTCAACTGTCACACAGTGATTGTTGTGCTCGGCTCATCCACCTCTACCTTCCCTTGCACCCCTTTTTCCAGATCCAGCTTGTTCTGGGAATGGAGTTTATGCGATCCGGGGGAGCATCGCACGCTCTGCGCTGCGCTGCGCTGCCCTTGTGTTCTCACACGACAGGCCGACGGCGCGGTCTCTAAAGTAAAGAATAAACATTGTGCAACGGCTTAAAATACACTCCGCGTTCGCTTCATCTCCTCTACCATTCCAGTCTCCACCGTCTTCTTATGTTGCTGTTCTCGCGTTGCTGTTGAGGCGATCGTTGAAAGTGCTCAACCGAGCGCGATCTCTGGTGAGAGCCAAACCTCATTGCCGTTCCATTCGCCCTTCATTATTTCATTCATCTCACACAGTCGCTGCATCCAATTCGCACCAAGAGGAAGGAGGGTATGCTACACTTTTATTGTTACGATTTTTTAAACTGTAATTAATGCCCGGCCCATCTCTTCCTCTCCAGCTCATTTCAAGCCAACAGCAAAACATCACACCCATGTAGGGGGTTGTTCATTTCAGATTTTTCCCGTTCTCCTTCTCGGTTCCCCGGGCGGCGAATCACCCCACACCCCCCTCTCTCTCTCTACTGTCTGTTTGTTTGTTTGTTTGTTTGAGAAATACATTCACAACGCGTCAACGAGATCCCTCTTTGCTCTCTGTTCCTCGTTGATGATGGAATGAGGATTCCTTTTTAGCGATTTTTTTTGTGCGTCCTCGTGCCAGTACGCTCCACAGCATTGCTGTTATCCAGAGCACAGCACGACGAAGCATGATGATGGTGATGATGTGTGTTCGTTCTCAGCCAAATATGGTCAAACGGCATCCACGGTGGAGGTCCACGGAACACACAGAGCACAGACCGAAAACGGTTGTAACGGTGATGCTGCGAGCCGGTTTTCGGTTTCGGAGTCACTTTTGCTTCTTCTTCTCAAATGCGCACACCCATAACCGGTGATGTGTCATTCATTCCGTCAACGAGCTGCGCACTCCAAAAACCACCACAAAATTGAACTCCAACAATGTCCCACACTCCATACCGTTTTCACATGCGCCCTTAACAGTCGTAAGTGTCGTTTAATTGCTGCGCCCTCATTCCAGGGACCTGTTCCCCACGAGAAATGTGTCCTTTTCGAGCAGGAATGGTCGAAGCAAAAAGGAACCAACCGGTTGATTGGGTCAGTGCACAATCACGCTCAACCAAATCGCTCTCACGATGGCCAGATGGCCGATCGATCGAGTGATCACTTTACAATTCAAAACCGACTCCTCTTCTCTCGCGAGTTCAACGGTGAACGGACAGCTGATTAGAAATTCCAAACATCGTCCTCCTCGAGCGATAGATCGTGCAAACAACAAATCGTCCGTGGTCGATCGTCCACCAGAACGCGATCGCGTCAGTTCACCCAAAAAAGTTCCCGTCAAGGCTAAATCAATACCACAGTGGTTGCGACGGCGCCGTTTGCGATTAGATTTCGCCTTTCGCTTCAGCCTTTTGCAGAATTGCAGCCGCCTTACTGTCTTGTCCGGCCAGCCAGCCAGTCAGCGAGCGAAAAACCAGTTCCAGCGATCAAGCACGATCCCGTACGATCGCCAAAGGCCTTGGGGGCCCCGTACCTTCTGGTGGTGGTGCACACCACCATGATTACGCTATTAATGGCCTCGAAGCACGAGCGAAAAAGCGAAAGAGAACCAACTGCTTGCCGCGGTTCTTGCGTGCCGATTACGCTAGAAAGTTTAGGACCCAGAACCGTCCATCGTCCACCACGCCATAGTAGAGAACCGGACCCTCGGGCCAGACACGGTAGCAGCAGCAGCAGCAGCAACGGGTTTGGTCGTCCGTACAAGGAATGCCGATTGACGAACGGGCTGCCACCACATAACGGAACGGACAGAGCAGTGGAGAGAAAGGAAGGAGGCCGTAGAAGAAGGAAAAGAAGCAAGTGAAACATAAATCATGAAGTCAATCTCCTCCTCGGTCAGACCGGAGGTCCGATCGCACTTCGCGAAACATCTCAGCACGAACTTGGCTCTGGCTGGCTCGCTGGCTGATTTTCAGGTTTAACGCCGGACCGATCGAGCGCCGATCGGTGGCCTGAATGTGGCCAGACACCGGGCCTTATTTAGAGGTTATGTTCGACGATCGCATGTTCAACGACGGCACCACAACAGCTCGATGCTCGTGGTCACGATTATGCGTTCGCTGCTTGCTCGTTCTTCGTCGACGTCCAGGCGAGTAGAACGGATTCAGTAGTAAAGGAGAACGGGGATGTGAGAGGGCGTTGGCTGGTGTTCCGTGTACCTTCCGCAAACCCCATAATTTGCCCTTTGGCCCCCTGGAAGTGCACGCTCTGAGAGTACACCTCTGGGATGCGGTGTTAGGTCACGTCACGAACCAGAAAACCGGTTCGCGCGATCGTAGTTGTCGTGATCGGTTATAACCGAGTAACGACGACGACGACGATTACCTTCTCCTCGCTCCCCCCCACAGTTGGAGAGAGGGACGCGGATTACGCCAGTGTATAAAGCGAGGATCGTGTGGGCGAGCGCGATCCATTGCAGCTCGGCGATTTCGAGGATCGCGATCGAGATTCATCGTTCGGTCGGTTCGTTCTACGCTGGCCGGTCGCGGCAATTGATTGAGGTTCCTGGAGGTTAACCTTTCCCCGTCTCCGACTCCTGGGCTACGGGATTCGTTCGTCTTTATGATCAATCGAGGCCCTCTTCTTGGAGTTCTGACCAACGATCGCCCTTTTCTTTTGTACGACTTGGCCCACACCGCTCCTTCCTTGCTGCGTCGCAATCTGGACATTCTTTTGACCAAATTGTGGTCCACCTTCTTTTCTCCAAACGTTTGCTGGTGCTGGACATTAGCACACTGGACCAACCAGAACCGGGGGGGGGGGGGGGGGGGGGGGGGACGTTGAGGCCGTTTTGGGGTGCCAGCAGCCAAAATTTATTACACATTCACTGCACATACACGACGAGCGTGAAGACGACGGCCAGAAGCGAGTGTATGTATTGCATTTTATGGCTTTTGCTTCACTTGCGATGCGCGGTTTTGCTTTTTTTTTTTGGGACAGACCGAGGGGTTCCGCAAGGTTTGAGGGGCTTTTGCTTTGTTGTGCTTGCTTCCTCGCTCGCTCGCCGCGTTACTGTTGCTAGCAATTGTTCTTGCTGTTGCTGCTGTCATCCCCCACCACAACACATACACAAGCGCGCGCGCCCCCCTTTTTGGGGTCAAAAGAGATGGAATTGGTTTTTCGGCATTTTTTTTTCTTCGGCCAAAAATCTACCAAGGTCTGGGGCACTCGCCAGGACTCGCCAGGAGGTCCATACTGGTGTCCGAGGTTCATAAATTTCATTCCCTCGTTTTTTTTCCTCTCTTCCGAATCTCCAAACCGGTGGCATCCATTCCGAGCAATCTTTTCGGCTCGAAAATGATTTAATACTCGTTTTACCAGGCCACCGACCGCCACTTTTCCCCGGCACCCGGCGGTATGCTGCCTGTGTGCTTTCGCTGTTCTCCTTCATCTTCGGTGAAGAATTGACCTCCTGCTCCTCCACCTCCTTCCCCTTCATTGGACGGTCGTGCTGGTGCTTGCTGGAACTGGCCTCAAGTTCACTCGAATTGAACGCCGAAAACTCCTCTCTCGCTCATTAATTATGTGCAAACACGGCCCATAATCGATATACGCAGCACACGAAGGGGGCAGCAGCACGAACATCAAAGCATAATTTCGCAGCACAAGCCACCATGGCACCCCCTCGCCCGGGTTCTGGGAAGGATATGGATTGGTCTGGGGCCGATCTGGGTTTGGAAGTGAATTCAAATAACCGAACTGCCACCCAGCCCAAAATGGCGTGTTTTACAAGTGAAGCGAAAGGGAGGTTCGATTATTAAAATTAATTAACCGTAATGAGGAGATAGCAGATAGGAAAAACGGGTGTCTAGAGGGGTGTGACGGGTGGTGGAGGTTGTCCAACTCATTAAATCGCGAAAGGTGTCTCTTACAGCAGCCTCAACAGGCTCAGCAGCAGCAGCAGCAGCACACCTCCGTGATTTGCTTCCGATCGATCCGGGACTCCTGGGGTGCGGTTTCGGAAATCGATCCTCCTCCCCCAGGAGGGATGAGAGATCGATTCCAGAGGGAGACGATCCATGTAACCGAGAGGATACTCAAGTGAATTTTTCCTTTTTTCTCTCTTTTTCTCTCACATTCTATTCTTTCGTCCTGCGAAAAGGACACGGCCCATAATAACCGTGTGACATTTACGCTCCGATGATAATCACGCTTCAGAAGTGTGCGAGTAGAACCTGTGTACCGAGCGTCCTAGCGTCCTGGCGGCCGGTAGTCGTTCGTTATGGTCCTGGCAGCACGATAGCAGATGGCCTCACCACCCGTGAAGTGGTCACACCCTGCGCGAAAGGGGATAATCCCACTTTTCTCTAACGCTCTCGAACGGTCCGTTTGGAAAAAAGGGGATTATCGTAAATGCCTCTCTGGACCCGGAACAGAAGCTGCTTCCTTCCTTGCGTTGTTTTCCACAACGAACAGGTTACACAATAGCGCGCCAGAACAGATTTACATTTGTGGCTGCTGACCCCCCTGGAGCGAATGAAGTGAGAGGATGTTATTATGTTGTGGGGCTGACTGGCTGGCTGTGTAGCAAAAAATAGCGATTTTAATAGAGATATCCGGATCCAGATCAGTCAAGGGCACCCTGAACACAAGTGGTAGTGTCGCCGTCGAGGTGATCGATCGCTCGCTCGCTGATGATGCTGCTGCTCCTGCTCGGTATGATCCCGGGGAGGGAAAAAAGGTGAAAGAAACACCGAATAAGATGAAGAGATGTCCTCCCCAAAGCACCCTCCTCCACAGTAGAAAGAGAGAAGGAGCGAGTGCTATTAGAGAAAAGATACAATTCCCAGCGACAGCAACGACCGCTGCTTGCTTGCTTGCTTGCTCATGAGGCTGATGGTCGTCGATTCATAAAAAGTAAAAACTACGTTCGCTCCCGCGCGCACACACTGGAGAGGACGAACTGGAGCATTACGGAGTATACTCCCCCCGTCCCCTTGGCCCTCTCCCTCCCTTCGGTTGAAGTGGCTGTGAATGAAATGGGAGAACGAGCGAGTGGAGCGATGTCGGTGTTGGTTGTAAAAGACTCTCCACACCACCATCACCACCACTAACAGCAGCATCGCAAAAAGGACCTGATGGTGGTGCTGCTTCCTTTTTTTCGTTTCACCGTTTCTCTATTGGTGTCTCCTTTCAACCCAAAACGAAGGGAGACTGGGTGATGGGTGGTGCTGAAATAACATTTTCTACGCCATGGCGTAGTATGCGCAAAGCGCAGCAGCAGCAGCAGCAGCAGCAGCAGCGCCAACATCGTAACCGTTCTTTGCACGAACGCGACCCGAGGAATCGCACGACGTCGTGAACGACGACGACGATGGCGTACTACTACGCGTAGCGATGACTTTGAAGTCTCCTGGAGCTCCTTGGCCTCGGAAAAACAGAGTACGAGCACGTCTTCGAGAACGAAGACGCTCTACGCCGTACGCGCACTACTCCAGGGCCAAGACAAGCTGGCTGGCCTGGTCTGGCAGCCTGGCATCGCCGTCATCACACCACTGGGACGTCACGCAGACAGCCTCCTCGAGCTAGTAGCGCTCGAAGCACTCTTTTCTCGTTTTTCCGTGTGTCTCTGTGGAAAAACTCTCCGAAAACGCACACCAACCGACCGACCGACGTCTTGCGCCCTTTGAAGCCCCTCCATCCCGGTTCCCTAACTGCCTTTGAACCTTCTTCTTAAGAGAGTGACCTCACGAGCACCAGCAGCAGGACCGATAGGACCTTAGAACGAGGACACCTCGGCTATTCATCTCAGGACCGCTTCCACCGCCAAGGTCACGAGCACTCCGTCAATCCAAAGATCTCCGGAAATTCTTTAAGAACACGTACAACTCCAGTAACAGCAGCAGTGTTGTTGGAGTTGATCACACTGGCAGTGGCGCTGGTGGACTACGTCTTTAGCTAATGAATATTTGATTCCAAATTCACTGGAAGTCATTTAGTGTGGGCGTAGATTGAAGGCGTTGGAGGATCGCCTTCTCTTTCTAGCTTTTCTATCTCACGGTATCTCTCTCTCTCTGTCTCTCTCTGTTTCATCACTACAGCCTCCAAGGGTCCAGGAAGAGACAGATTGGATAAGAGGTGTCTCCAGTGCTGCCAAGCCCCGCAGTGTTTTTTAAAAGCCCTTCCTTCAGTTCCTTAGAAGCTCCAGGAAAGGAGGTGTGGTGCAGGGAGAAGGCCAGAATGCTGGCATAGAATTAACGACACCGTTCCCCCAACGGCGAGTGGGCGTAGAGTAACCAATGGAGATACTTTTCAAGGGCAATCGACACCGCGACGTGCGCACGACATCCCTCTCAAGGAATGGGAGGGAGAAAGGGGTGGGGGGTTCCGTTCAGTAGTTCGTCCACCCACTCCCCGTGAACCCGGGGGCCCTAATAGAGTAGAGAGTGCTGCGAGAGCCTTCTTTTTTTCGCTCCTCCTGGAACACGCCACAGCACTGCGCCTTCGGTGTTAGAAGCTTCGTGGAACAAACCTAGAGGAATGCGGCCCGAAGAATTGCAACGCAAAGTAATCGAAGTACTTACGGTGCTTGGGAATAACCCTGGCATTTTCACGCGAGTTTGCAGGAACACGAACACACCGACGCGGACACACGCGGACACGGACTACGGAACGAAACAAACACACGACCGGTACGGTGGCGGACGTGGACGTGGACGTGGACGTGGACGCGGATACACTTCCAAAGTCACCTTTGGCAAACAACAAAGACCAGCAGCCCGTATCCTTCGTTCCTGTGGGGCTTTTCCGCTTTATAGTCTCTCTCTTTCTTTCTCTCTCTCTCTCTCTCTCTCTCTCTCGTTCTCTTGCTTTTTCGCTAGCTGTCTCTTTCTTCTCTTTTGATTCTCTCGCTCAGCGGCTCTCAGCAGGCCCTGGCCCTTTTTCCTCCCAGAAACTCCACGGTTTTCCAGGCCTTCTTCTTCGATCTTCACGCTAACGCCCCCCCACAAAGGACTAAGCCTTACACACCTTCTCGCTTACAAAGAAGAAAGGACACTGGCACACATGCACACACCGGCGATTCAGCTGAGTACACAAGAAGTACACCAGGGACTCCAGTACACAGACTGCAGGACCTGTGCCCGTGGACTAATGTAGACCTGGTGGCCCCTCTGCTAGTTGCCTGGACACCGGAGCAGGAATAGATAGCATCGAAACAGATCTAACGAATAATCAAATGTTCACTTTTGTCCTTCAACTTCCCCAAGCCATTTGCGGTGCTATTGCTCCTTCGGTGCTCTCGTATCCATTTTCTCTCTCGTTCTCTCTCTCTCGAGCGCGCACACTGGCTCTCTCTCACTCTCTTTGTGTGCTGTCCTGCTTACGCCCCTTTTATCTAGGAGCTTTATTGCTCAACTGACTTGACACTTTCGCTTTCGATCAGCTCAATGGCCGGTGGCCGGATAGGGAGTGCTGCTGCTACTCCTGCTGCTGCTGCTGCTGCTAATGATGGAATCGATTGGATCCTTTCCGAACCCGTCGAACGATTCGATGTCACTCGACTCGACTGTATTGTGGTGTGCGTCCCTTTGGGGGTATGCAATCAACACCAATCTCCTAGGCTGCTACGATGCTCGGGGCCGACGGCTTCTTGCAATCCAAAGCCCACTGGCACAGCAAAGCTGAGGCAACGCAGACACCGCACCGTAGACCACACGCTGTGGACCTGATGAGGCCACACCACACCACACCACACGACACACTGCACTGGTGGCGCTCTCTCGACCTGTTCTCGCTAAACTGGCGAACGCTGGTGAGCTTCAGCGAGCCCACGACGCACCGAACGATGCCGTTGCTGCTGCTGCTGCTGCTGCCATCGACGACGTTCTGACACAACCGGATTTTCAGAGCCTTCTTCGTTCGTGCCGGTGCCACCGTTTGCCGGTGTGCTCTGCTACTCTATGTGTCAGCGCTTTCGAGGGGGGAAGTGAGCTGCTTTCGCTGCTCTGGCTGGCTTTGGAGCTCGGGCCCCGGGACACCCCGACACGGCGCGAGGCGATGTAAATAAGCGCTGCGGCTCTTCGCCTTCGGCCTCGAGGTTGAGGTTTCGTTGGGAAAAATTAAGTTTTAATCTACGTGGATTAGCATGGAACGCGCTTGTCGTACGTCGTAGCAGGCGTGGATTAGAGATTCCACTTCCCAAGGACCGTTTACTCCTCTAGGATCCAGGCGCGCGTAAGTCTTGAGTAAGTTCCTGAGTCTCTGAACACGGGGGGAACGGGAACGCAACGCGGATACGGTTCACGCGGTTTTCGCTTCCTGTGATTCCTGTGACGCGCGATGAACGGCCGAAACCGTACTGGAGTTGGCGAGCGAAGCTCGACCACGATATTACGCTGACGACCAGACCGACCCAGTGTGTTCCGAGTCCGAGTGTCAGCCTTTACCACCACTCGCTCTCTCTTTCTCTCTCACTCTGTCTCTCTCTCTCTCTCTCACGCTGTCACTCTGTCTCTTTCTCCCTTCGCTCTCGCTCTGTGGCTGGCTGGTTGGCCGACCTCGAAACACCCAAGGCAAGGCCCCCGAGAAGTCTCTGCAATTCCTGTCCGGTGTAATTCGCGTTCCCGTCCGTCCTTTCGACGCTCACGGCACTCGCGGCCGCCATTCGTCCTTGCTCATTCAACTTTTTTCAGTCACTCATGGAGCCCGGGGTGTCCCTTTGGGGCAACATTGGAAGGATGAGTGTCAATGACTTGCGCTCACCGGGTTCTCGTGGGTGACCGGACGTGGGGCGAAAGCTCTACCCCCCCCCCCCCCCCCCCCCCCCAAAAGCTCGCTTTGCTACGTGGAGGCGCACGTCAAGGATATACACACGGAAAACGTAACTCTCGAGTTCGCTTTTGCGGAATTTTCCAACCACCATTCCTAACCGTTGGATATAATTAGTTTAATTTTGTTATCTGCTAAATGTTAGAAGAACAAACCTATCAGAATGCTCATCAAAAAGTCATCAAAAGGATGAAGAAAATATTCCTGAAAAGCTATCCAAGCAAGCTATATCCATCGGTGTAACGCGTGGCTCTGTGTTAGTGCTGCCTACTACTGCGTCTCTAATACACAGGCCGGAGCAATGATCCTTTCTTACGCTCGCTCGTGCTCGTGAGCGTCATGCGCGTATCGTATCGGTTCAATGAAAAGGTTCAAAGCTTTCCCGACTTCCACTACAGCTTGCTAGTAATAGCCCAAAAACCACCCCCTCCCAAAACGCCAACGATTCCACGGACACACATAAAGAGACAGAGGTGTATGAGTGATACTCGTATTACAGGGTTTCGGCAGGACAAAGCAGTAGTAACGAGTAGAGTATGGCTAACTTCTGTGGCCCCGGTTGTCCCACCAACACCAAACAAAGACGTGCGTAAGGATGTAAGGATGTGTTTCATCCCAGGAAGCACCGGAACAGATGGAAGGAAGGAAGGCAGGAAGGAAGCAAGGAAAACTTCCTTCCTTAGGAGTACTGGAAGAGAAGGAGGAGAAGCGCGCTGTCTTACTTAACCAGCCATTGTGTAATACAGCGACGAACGGACACATAGTCGCGTGCACACACAGCCACGCACACAATATCGGCAGACGGGTAGACGGACGGACTCGTAAAGGACATCACAACCATCACCGGATACGCCAAACAAAGGCTTTTTTATTTTTGGAAACCCAGGGCGCCTCCATTTAGCTCCAACACAAAGGAATCGTTCCGGAGAGAGAAAGGGGCTGGTGTTATTCAGTGGAAAACATTTCCTTCTTTACATGACACACAGTTTCATTATAAAATTGACGTTCCTTGGGTGCCAATGACTGAACGTTAAATACCTTCTCTAATTCCTGGAAAATTGTTTTGGGAAAACCCGTCGCGAAACGTCATTCATGCCCTATAGGTGCCCAATTCCCAGGAATGTCACGATCGTAGTAGCTTTGTTGGGTGAAATTTATGCAAATTCCTACCATAATACTCTCGCGAGCCTGATGCTAAAATGAAATTCGATTCGAAACCATATTACTCCCATTCCGTTCAGAGGGAAGGGAGGTCTGAAAGGGAGCACAAATAATACGTGGAAGTGATAGTAGCTACCCATTTCCACGAAATTCGCTCACCCAATCTCCCAATGTATGTGTCGGTCGG
>NC_064877.1:85788146-85815646 GCF_943734665.1 Anopheles aquasalis
GAACCGCGATTTGCCGCAATGCCAATCAACAAACATTTGATTTCGATGTTTTCCTTTACAAGTATTGTTGTTGCTATCCTTATTTGTGACCTTAACCCAGGGCACTGTAGTGTTCCAGCGGAAGTGGTGTGTCAACCCCGACGAGAGGGAGTTTCTATCCCCCGTTAACAAGCGTAGCATTGAGTAAGGGTGCACACTGCGCACTGCATCGTCATCATCCTGCTGCTGATGATGATGGTGGTTGCTTCTAATCAGCAGCCTCCCTGTGGTCCCCACCGTTATCGTGTAGTTTCTTACCCAAAAACAAAAAAAAAACCGGACACAAGACGAAGAAAATCACAGGAAACTTTGTGTAGTGCAGTGCAGTGGAGGAAGCTGCTGCCGACCGCTCCACCAACAACAAACAACAAACATAAAACACTCCGCACACACAACTCGCTCGCCACAGTCTCACTGTCGCTCCACTCCACGCAGGGGCCAACCAACCAACAACCAACCAACCAGCAGCACGGCAGCCAGCAACAACGAACGCACGAACGAAGCGAACCACAACTCACTTCCTCACTCTACGGCAAGCGAACCAAAATTGTTCCGCGAAAATGCGAGCGAGCGAGCGGGCCCAACACACAACAAATCACACACGCATCCGTTGCGTGGAGGGGAAGGGGGGGGGGGGGGGGTGGCACAAAGAAGGGGTCGGTACCAGGCGCCTCCTTTCACCAACACACGTGCGTAACGTTAACACACGCGTTCAGTTGCTCGGTATCTTCTCCCTCTATCGAGTCTCTGGCTCTTCTGGCATGTCGGTCGCGCACGTGCGCTCGGCACCAACACCACCACCACCGCAAAAAGGGTGTAGTGCTCCTTCATGGTGTCACAAATCGAGAGAGATTATGAGAAGAGCATGAGAGAGCGCTCCGACAACAACAACAACAACAACAGAGGCAGCATCATGTTGCGAGATAAATTCGAAGAAACGACGACACCTTCGCTCTCCGCGTGCCGGTCGCAACGGGTGTTCTTTTGAATGAAAAAAGGGGGTGGTGGTGGTGGCCACCCTCCCTCTCGTAGCGAGTCTCGTAGTATTGGTACGCCGTGGTCGTCGTCGCCCAACGACGACGACGATGATGATGATGATGATGATGATGCGAGTAAACTTTTACGTGTGCGCCGACAGTGGGCGGGGTGGTGGTGATCATCGTAAAACCATGCTCCATGTGGTAAGCGTTTTACGGCGTGTTCCAAATCAACCGCGACGCGGGTGATGCCGGAAGCCGCCGGTACGCGTATTATGTCTCGACGTGTTGCGTCCCAACGAAACAAACAAAAAAAAAGGGCACGAATTCCATGGTCAGCTGACTCACTCCCAATTCTATGCTGCGCTCCCTTTTTGGGTTAAAAATATCCGGCAATCATTTGGCCTCACAGAGCCCGCCCGGGGCTCGTGCTCGTGGTCGAGGTTGTATGTGTTGCTTGGATGCTGCCTCGCAATCAATTTGCATCTCGCACCAAACCGCGGCCTACTCATGCCAAACTCGTTGCTACAAGATTGTAGCAGCTAGAACCCATTTTCCTCTCCTTCTTCTCCTTCTTCTCTTTCGCACCCAGAGATCTTTCAACGACCGCCTGCTGCTGGAAGCTAAAGATGGTGCGTAGACCCATGACATTTTGCAAACTGCTGGCCCTCGAGCAACTCGATCACTCGACGCGTCGATAAACAAACAAATCCAAAAACGGGGTAAAACCGAATCTCCCGGACCAAACCAGACACGTTTGAACGCGCAGCAGCCCGATCTGGGAACGTTCGGTGGCATCGAAGCACGTCGACGTTCACGATCGTGCCTCGTGTGTGCGTTGTTTACGCGAAATGGGTTGCCGAATGGCACATAAACAGCCAGCATCATGAGTACATGGCCTGCTGCTGCTGCGACGTGCGCCACCTTGCGCCACCACCGGCTGTTATGTTGTTACCTCGTTTCATTCATTGCCTTCCGGGCCAGTCCAGCGCACGATCATTCTTCGTGCTCCCAGGCAAAGAGTGGGGAACGAGAGGAGATCATGCGGACAGCAGATGCGTGAATTGATCCGGCAAACGATGAAACGCCGGAAAACAAATAAACACTCCGCGCGGCGAAGGAATTTGTGAGTTGCTGGGAGGCCGTCTTTTTTGTGCGTGGAATACCATCATTTCATGTATTCTCGAGTGTTTTATGCTGGCTAGCGATTATACATAATGCCTTTTTTGAATGTGGTTTTTAAACCCTTTTTCTCGGTAATAAAACGGTTATGAAATGCAGCATAATGTGGTACCGGATCTGAACTCTTGTTTTCCGTTTTTTTAAGCATTAATTTTGAGCTGAAAATGTCGCGAATATTTTGTCACAAGCTGGTAAAACAAGTTGCCGAAATTTATTGCTCGTTTAGAATCCGAATTTACATTTTCACCGGAATGTGTCTCGCTTCCTTTTCGGTCCAAATGTGTATTTCAGGTTTTTGCAAAACCGATAACCGATAACGACGTTACCGACCTTGTGCTGCCGCATCATTTGGAAGACGATGGGACCTTGGGTAGCATTCCATTCCGGCAGCAAGTATAACGCCTTTACCCGTGATGTTCTTCACAAAAACGGCAAACGCATTATGCAAAAAGAGACAGAATGAGAGAGAGAGAGAAAGAGTCATCGGGGCACGCAACCGTCGAGTTCTCGCCGAATCCAGTTCCATCAATGGCGGAAGAAGACGAACAAATCGAAAAGCGAAGGCTAGCGTGGGGCCACAACGTGTCGAATATAAAAATGTATATCTCTTGCACAAGGAGTTCAGCGCGATCGACAATGATCGCACGATCTTCTGATCTTACACGCGAGCACACGCGGCCGTTCCAAGGGCGATAGATGGGAAGAAACAAAAAAAATAAACTAAACCAGCCCACAACCGGCCAAGCCATGGTGATCTTTCTTTGCTGCCCCGTTCCCAAAACCGGCACGATCTGCTGCTGCTGGCGCTGCTGTTCAAACCAGTATGTGGTGGTGCAGGGAGTCAACAACAAACGGGTGTCCCATCTGCGCGCTGCTCAATTGGCACATGTTTGGCAATCAATCGTCGAGCGCATCGTGTAGCTAGCGATAAAGAGAGAGGGAATGTGAACTGCTGAAGAAGATGTCACCATGATCGTGAATGCATGCTCATGCAGCCGTTGTTTCCGTTGTTTGAAAGTATTTTTTATTCTTTTGTAACTTCGACTCTTACCTCGATCACGATCCGTGAACGCACAAAATACAACAACTACTCCACTGTGTTATAATTAGCTATCTAAGCGTTTCTGCGTTCCTTTCTATCTCTTATCGTGCATGCTTCACCGGGGATTGTCACATACTTTATGTTCGACTTCTAATTTGAATCCATCCGCTGGTTCTTGAACATATCACGCAATAATATTCTACAATACCTTCTCTCAAGAACCGCAATAATATTCTACAATACCGCAATACCTTCTCTCAAGAACAAGAGCTGAAATGGGCCAGCACAGGTCAATAACAGTGGTCATGGTCAACCCGTTGATAAAACGTAAAAAAATTGTGTACCGCGCGGCACATTAAGCATTAAAATAACCTTTTTAAAATACAGCTAACGCATACAGAAAAGGCACCGGAACTGGCACGAAATGTGCCCGAAAACGACCTGCTGAGTTCACCCGTAAGCCAGTATAGAACACGGAACGGGACCAGAAACCTAGAAATCCTGTTTCGACGTGTCCTTATCGTTCTTATCAACACAGAGAGAGAGAGAAAGAGAGAAACTCTCACTCGCGCTCTCCGCCGGCGCCGCATAAAAGCTTCTCCGCGAGAGCTTTTCGCAGAACCTTACAAATGTTAGCCTTTTGAAATCAAAGCATGCGCCTCCACTGCAACGGCATTATTATCTACCTTAACAAGCTGTACACTATTAATACTAAGCCGACAACCTAGCTACTATCTATTCGTTCGGTTCGTAATTCGCCGTTTTACATTGCCGTTTCTAGTGGCTGTGAGTAGCTGCGACTGTCCGCGCTGAGCATGGCCGGTACCGTACCGGCGCCATCAAAGTTCGTCTCCAACAGTGCCTCCGATTTGGAGCGCGCATAGTTACCCCTCGAACCGGGCTCCACCATGGGTGACACCGGCACCGGAGGCGGGTGTTCGTCCGAAGACTCGTACACTGTCTTTGGTCGCTGAATGTCACCGCGTGGCGGTGGTGGCAGTATTGAGTCCCGCTCGCGGCCCGGCGTCGCATACTTCTTCACCGCTTTCATGTAAGAATCGGGCCGACGCATCTGTTCGGGTTCCGGTGGTGCCGGCCTTCGCACCTGTATCGTGGGCTGCTGATACACATGGGCAGCCGGTGGAGCAGGTCTCGGTGGTGCCACTAGAGTCCGCTGGAACCCGGCTCCCGATGCAGCATACGGTGGTACTGCGCTCACACTAGAGATCGATTCACTTTGGGAGGTTCGCGCTGGTTGGAAGCTACTGTGGCTGATCGGTGACGGTGGTTCATACTCGGGCAGATGGTGCTTCAGTTCACTGAGAAAGGAAAGCTTATCGGGGACGCGCATCGGAAGTGTGCTCGAGTTACC
Organism: Anopheles aquasalis; assembly: GCF_943734665.1. Classification (NCBI taxonomy): domain Eukaryota; kingdom Metazoa; phylum Arthropoda; class Insecta; order Diptera; family Culicidae; genus Anopheles; species Anopheles aquasalis. The sequence continues at coordinate 85,792,759 of NC_064877.1, forward strand.
GTAGTAATCCGAACCCGACTCTTCGATCTCACCCGGTGCGTGAATGATTGGCGTGTCCTCGTTGATGGCAGTGTTGAGTGAGTTGTTTCGCGTTACGCCGGAGTACGTGGTCGATGTATCCCGGAAGCCTTCGTTCCGGAAGGCTAGCTCGATGGCCGAGCTACCACCGTGACTGTTGTACTCCGGTACACCGTAAACCTTCGTCTTCAGTGGGATGCTACTACCGGTGCCATTCGCCATGTATTCTCCTCCTACTCCATTGCTTTCGCTGTAACCGAGTTGACTCTTGAGCTGCTCGGCATATTCGTTGCTGTATTGTTGCTTCTGTTTGTGATCGTACATATCGTAGCTTGTCTCCGTACTCAGGACACTCTTGTCCACGGACTCGATCGATCCGTTCGATGCCATTCGTTTGTAGTCGTTCGTTGTGGCCGTTCTTAGCGTATCCGTTGATCGTGACATTGCCTACAAATCGAAGGAAGAACGAAAGAGAAAAAAGTCTTTAGTAAATATTTCAACAAGACACGGACGCCATTCCGAAATCGCAAGCAGCAGCATCAAACGCACGAACAAGTGTTAACGGACAGGCAGGCAGACAGAACATGCCTAATGATTAGCAAACTATCAATACACAGACACACGGACAGGGATAAATACACTCTGGACTTACTACAGCGCAATTCCGTTTTGCATTTATACATCTGTTGGCTGCCGAAAAAGGTGCGAAAAGATGATCGAAATGTGTAAAACATGATGTGCATCGGCATGGTTGTGCATGTGCATCGATGCAGAAGGAAAGAAGTGCCGTTCCCTTTCTTGCCTTGACCGGCGAAATCGTAAGCAACAGAATGCGATCGCAAATACTTACATAATTCCGCCTTCGAAGGGATCCTTGTGGATCGATGCTGTTCAGACTGCGCATACTCTGCCGTATGCTGTTGCGTCGTTGAAGTCGCTGCTCTTGCCGGTACCGTGACTTGCAGCACCAGCAAATGCAGACGACGAAGATGAGCACCACCACCAGACAGAGTGCCACTATGATGCCGATCACTTCCGTGCTGGCCGTCCAGTGAAGTGGATCAATTTCAACCTAAAACCGAACAACAATCTTTCGTTATTTAACCTTGCTACTAGAAAATTTAATCGATCGTGAGCTAACCTTTGGATCGATTTCACACAAGAACGCATGTCGGTTGTGGCACTCTTCCACCTCGACGTTCCGATAGATGAACGAGGTACACCGGTCGATGTAGTTCGCATCCTGCACCCAAACACGCTCCACATTGCGCAGATACCGTGACTGATGATCAAGGAACTGCCACAGCAGCGTCGTGTCCCCGTGTATGAACGGTAGCGAGGCATTATCGGAGCGACAAAAGTCTCGCGCCTCCCGGAAACTCATCGGTGCGCCAACGTACATGTAGCAGGTATCGATCAGCAACGTCCAGCCCGGTGGACACTTGCCATCCAGCACGGTTTGATTGTTCATGTGCAGCGGAAGGTACGACACTTCGAGCAACTGCGGATCATCCAGACGATCGCGAATACGCGAACTAACGGCCAGTGTTTCGTTGTAGCTCCAGTAGTTGTGCCGCGCATCGATCTTCGTCTTCCAAACGTCCAGCGTGCTACAAGAGACAGAAGAAATGTTAGAAAAGATGGCAAACAACTTAACGACCCAAAAAGCCATTCAATCCCCCCACCAAAAGCGACCCAACACCGTGTGCAGCCCAGCATAGCGTGTAGTCTGTAGCTCGAGCAAGCACAGATCACTGCACCTACCTATTCCAGTACTGGAAATCAGTTCTGCCGCGGGCGACGCCACGTGCGTTGTTAAGGAAGAATAAGGAGGAAGAGATAGAGATATAAAATACAAAAAAAGGCATGCAAAATTTGGACATTTTTATCTCAACAAATATACACACTATCACGAAATCATTGGCCGAAAAGGGATACGGAATCGGAAGGACTTACTACTACTCGTTGTTGTTGTCGTTGTCACTGGGTTAGTTGTTTGGAGACGTTACGTTAAGTTAAAAGGAATACTTATTCCACTGATTGCGGATACTTACATCGACCGGTTGACGGTGATCATTTCGTAATCGTTATCCGGATTGGCGAAGATGTTGTCCACGTAATGTTGGCCAGCTGTACCGGCGACAATCGTTGCACGGCCCTCCCAATCGGTGGCCACATTGCTGCAAGAACAGAACACCCATTTTAAGATCCTTCTTATCTGTCAACTCCCTCCGATGCTTACTCGTAAAATCCATTGTGCGTCGTGGTCTGGTAGATTGGCAAGCGTACCCGATCGAAGCCGGACACCTGCACAATCCGTAGGCCACGGTTCCGGTGAACGTAGTTGTGCGTAAAGTTCGACACCACCTGCCGCAGTACGATCACATCGCGGAAGGTAGCATCGTTCTGGGTGATGTAGTTGTTGTGAATGATCACCTCCTGGTACGGAGACGATTGTCGTCCATCGACGTAGATCGCGGGCCGGTTGCGATTACGCGCGAACAGATTGTGATGTATCCAGCCCCGCAACGATGTGGCCGAACCACGGGAATCGGCTCGTATCAGTACACCGCCCTGGTTCCCTTGGATGAGATTGTTCTGGAAGCACAAAAAAGGGATTAAATTATTCAATTATCGTGCTGTTTGTTTCGCATTTCGACTGCGCTGCTTACTCTAAAGTGCAGCGATTGCATATTCTGAACGTCGATCCTGATTGCCGATTCGCAGGAAGAGAAATTCCCGTACAACTGACGACAGTTGCGTAGAACACGGTTCCGTTCCAGCGTCAGAATGGGCGAAACCTCACCAACGGACGTGTACTGAAGGGCGCCACCAACACACCCGGTGATCTCCGTGTTCGATATGTTGTGCTGTGCATCGCGATCTGTAAAAGAGGAAAAATAGAATTTAACATTAATTATTCTCCTGATTTCGGCATTCAGCGCACTTACTGAATCCAATCGCTGATATGGGCAGCGTAACCACTTCCGCGATGAATCCGTGTCGTGCCGGTGCACCACTGGCGATCAACCTAACACTGAGCGCCGGTTCGATCGTACGGAACAGCCGCTTCTGATTGTCCGAATCCGCATCAACCGTACCGATAAGCCGGGACGATACATTGTAAATGTCACCATCCATCAATTGAATCATATCGCGGCGTCCATACTCCTTCGAGTGATTAAACAGATTCGACTGCAACAACCGGAAACCAAGTGGCTTCACCCGGTACGCACTTTTAAAGATCTTCACGCAATTCACCGGATTGTTATCGTATTTGTAGTACACGAGTACACGTTCCTCCAGTGTAATTTCCTTGTTTGTATCACAGATATCAATGAGCGAGAACAGATTGTACGGCAGATCAAGATCCTTCAGTGGACTGTAGCTCGACTCATCACTCTCGCGACCCTCACCGGTCAGCGAAATCGCATTTATACCCTGGCCAAGTGTCCTCAGAATCTGTAGATGGTTTAGATGAATTGCATTTGTCGGGGAGATCAAGTTAACTCCATGGTGGGCACTGTCCCGGATCGTCACGGACGTAATACTTGGGTTCTTCGAAATCGTTTGTATCGCGGGGGATTTCTCTCCGTGCAGCATTCCCGCCCGTTCAACGCGCACAAAATCCATCACACTCTCAACAGGCCGATTGATGGAATGGGTGACCGAATCATGGATCCGATGCTCGTACAAACTGGCCTCAAAATCTGGATTTGCGAACCGTACGCCACCCCAGTAGGTACGCTGTTCCGGTTCTCCGTTGCAGCTGATAAACACAAACTCCGAATCCCACTGGCACTCGTGACGCCGACCGTACAGCTGTCCATTCAACCGCTCCGGACACTCTTCCAACCGCAGCTCATCACCGTGACACTCCATCGGTTCAACCCAGGACCAAATGCGCGTCAGCGAATTCGTATGGAACTCGATGCGTCGATCATGGCCAAAGAACACATCCAACGGATCGTACCCCAGCTCACGGCAAACGACCTGTGCATTCCGCTCCGTAAAGCGACGATCACAGATCGGGATCCACTGCAGCGTCGTATGATTGTAGTACTCCAGAAAGCCTTCCTTCGCTCGCTCCGCTTCATTCTCACTCATCGAACAGTTCCGATTGGTGCACAGCCGGATCGAATCGTAGTTCACCATGTTCTCCAGTGATCGCTCAACGCGGCGCAATCCTTCAGCAGCATTCTCGATCGGTTTCATGATCACCTCCGCATCACTGGTGCCTCGAGCGAGCAACGTACCAAGCACCAGAATGCCAACATTCGGTGCAAACTCCATCACGACACCGGGGAAAATGCTGAACGTAACACCCGGCATCACGGTAATGTCCGATCGGATCACGTACGGTTGATCACGGCGATAGATCGCCAGATCGGCCAATATCCGTCCACCGAGCGCATCCAAATCCACCGGTGGCTGTGGTCCCGTACTCACCGAAATACTGCCATCCGTCACATCCTCCACCAGATACGGTCTGTACAGTGCCTCCGCATGATTGTTCCAATCATCGAAATCAAAGATCCGCTTCCGGATGTGCAGCTCATCCATACTGCCCCACCAGTTCTCACGCGCATCCAGATAGTTCCGCAACCGGGCCGACTTTACGCCCGCAATCAAATCGTAGTCCTGCTGATTGTTCGAGATCACATTCCGATAGATCTGCACCTTCTGCACACCACCGAACCCGATCACACACGTTGGATCGTTGGCATTGTTTCGCTCGCCGCGAATAAAGTTCCTCATCGACGATCCGCGTGCTTCCTTCAGTTGCTCGTTACTCTCGATGTGATTGAACGCAAGCAAGGCCGGAATTTCTCCCAGGATTTCACTCTGACTGTCCGATCGGAACTCAACCATGTAGCTACCGTAGTTGCGCGTGATCCTATTATTATCAATCCGCATCTTCTTCTCCATTCCCCGGAATCCAATCAACCCCTGTGCGCACTGGTTTTCCGTAAAGATGTTACCGGTAATGTTAATGGCCGCATAATGTCCATCGATCAGGATGCCAAACTTGCGATTCCGAGCCCACGTATCATTCCCGAGGAACACCGAATGGGTGAAATTCTCATTGTACTGCCACACATACGGTAAACTAAGCTCAAGGCCACCGAGCGAATTACTCTCCACCGTCGTATCCTGCAGGACGTAGTGGAACAGATTGTTGGACGAGCGCAAATCCTTCGAAAACTGTCGTATACCACGTCCATTGTCCCGGATCATGCTGTTGTTCACGTGAACCGTCACCTCCGAGATGTTACTAACGTGCACATCCCAGAACGGTGAATGGATAAACATTGCCTCCTCGCGATTGTGGCTAATCTCACAGTTGACCAGCTTGATCGATTCGTTCGCCTTCCGCAGATACAGCTCACTCTTCTCGCCCAGGTACCGATTGTAATACGTTCCAGTGATTCCGCGGAAGTTGCGCTGTATCTTCGTCGACGTAACCTGCAGTGTCGGTACCGGTCCACGTACGATACGATTGTAAATGTTCTGCACCGGAGCCTGTATCGAACGAAGCACCAGCACCGCTCCACCGAGAGCATTCATCCCGCTACGATACTGCAGGATCGCACCGTAACTGCTCGTCGTCAGTGGAAACACCGAAAGATCCCGACCGACCTGCCAGATATCGGACTCGGTGCTTCCCATCAGCGAATCGTAGATCCAAATGTTCTCCGTCGAACGATTCTCGATCGGATTGAGCAACTGTACACCGATCACATACCCCGGTTGACAGCGGATAGTGATCTGTCGCTCCACCGGATCGTTCCTGCGGGCCGTCGTGATGATGTGCTTGATCTGCCACTGATCGATGTCAATGTTCGTGACCCCGCCATTCTCGGGCAGCAAGATCGGTCGGTAATCCGAATCATCCACATTAAAATCCGGAACCATGCTGAACCAACTGGTGATCTCGCGTTGCTCCGCCGATGACACTACCAGATCGTGATTGATGCCCGATCCTCGGTTATCCTTAATGATGCTTCCGTGCACCTTCAGCCCAAGCTGCTTGATACTGATTCCATTCCCCCGGTTAGCGGAGAACTCGGAGTTTTTCACATTGTTCACCGACGATCCGGCGTAGATGTCCGAGTAGATGATGCCCAGTCCATCCTGTAGGTTCTCCACCACCCTCACACTGTCCAGATTGTGCCTTGCCAGATCCATCTGAAGCGCTGGTTTGAACGTATTCGTCACGTAATCAAACAGACCTGCTTTCTCGATCGTCACGTACTGCAGATCGGCTCGTTCCGCCAACACACCGAACCGTAGACCAGCCCAAGCACCCTCGTAGCACCGCACACCAACATCATTCTCGTGGCCACACGAATGCTCAAAATCACCCTGGGAAGCCCGTTCGGCGCGACATTTGCTGATGTCGATATCGTGCTCCGTACAGCGAACGTTCGAAAGGAGAACGTCTTCGGTCGTACCGGCACCCGGTACTTCCGACCGCTGCAATCTCCAGTCCATCGGATTCAACGCCAGTCCCAGTTGATGGCAAACGAGAGCCGCATTCGTGATGGTCCATCCGTAATCACACACCGTACCCCAGACACCCTCGGTGTACACCTGCAGCCTTCCTTCGTGATCATTCTCACCACCGACAAGCCGTACCGGGACCTTCGGGATCTGTGGCTCCTGTGGGCCCTTCTCTACGATCGATTCCGTTTCGATGTCCATCGCGAACTCCGGGTCCTCGGCGATCGCTTCCGTCGTATCGTTGTCCACCATCACGGCTTCACGCTTCAGCGTAAAAAGGATATCATCCGGTGAGCGTCCACGGGCTTCCAGTTTCCCCGTTACCATCATGCCAACGCTGGGCGCAAAGTTTAACGTAACACCCGAGCTCAATATCAGCTTACCACCCGGGCGTACATTAATATCCCGCTCGACCGTGTACGTCCCAGGGGGAAGGATCTCCTGTCCATCAACCTCACCACCAATCCGCTCACTACCCTCTTTGTGAAAGAACGGAACAAACTTCTGGTACTGGGCGATCGTCTGAGTGCCAGGATTGGAATGATGCAACAGATACGGGAAGTACTCGATCTTCGCCAGATCATACCGATCCTTTCGATGGAACAGTCGATCGTAAATCTTCTCCTCATCCTGATTTCCGAGCCAATTATACGTCACATTCAGCGCCTTGCTCTGATCGGACAACTGCGAACCGACCTCATACTGTGACTCGTGGTTCGAGATAATGTTCCGGAACACATCGACATTGTTGGAAGAAATCACCACCGGTGCCGCTACTCGCGATCGTGGATTAAGCCGTCCTTCACCACCGAGACCTTCACCTTCCGCTTCCAGTGGTCCAAACGCTTCCTTGATGCGATTCCCCTTCACAAAGTTCCTGGTAAACAGCATCCACTGCGTTTTGCTGTCCGTGTTGGGCGAAAGACCAAGCGAAGCCACATAGATTCCCTCGTTCTGCATGAAGTGATTATGCTGCACGATCAACCGCACTGGCAGGGGCCGGAACTCTTCCCAGGCTCGATTCCGCGTAAGCAGCGCACCGTACCGTCCTCGCGTAAAGTGATTAAACTCGATGCGTCCCTCTAGATTCAGGATCGGACTGATGACGATCGCTATACGGTTCGAGTGTTCGAAATTGTTGTGCCCGATCTGCAACCGCAACCGTTGGTTTTCCTGCGTCTCGAACCAACACGATTGAATGTCGATCGCATCGCTCTTGCTATCGTTGAACCAGTTCCCGGTCACATTGACCCACGCATCACCACAGTAATTCCCGTGCAGAATACCAATCTCCAGGTTCCGCGCAATGCTCGAGTACTCGATCGTGGACGTTTGATTGAACTCCAGGAACTCGCGCCGATCCGTCGTCGTCTGGTTGAGCCAAATCGCCAACCCATAGCCCCGGTTTGAGCTGACGGAGCTACGCGATACATTCCGATTGCCACCGTAATAAGTGATGTTGATGCCATCACCCTGGTTGAAGCTGATCCTCGAGTCCGTCACATTAATATCTCCGACACCGCTCGTCACGTGCAGTCCCGCCACATGCCGATTGTTTGAGATCGTCGACGAGTGAACGTGCACCTGGGAACGCAGATTATCCACCGCTATACCACGGCCACCATTATCCACGATAGTCGCCTGAGTCACATTCAGATCGTACGCCTTCGTGTGGCCTGACGTCACTCGGAAGTGTGCCAGGACCGCCGACCGTGGATCGGCACGCAGCTTGATGAACAGTTTCTCCCTCGTACTCGTTACACTCTGGGGCCGTGTTGAGTTCCGCACGTTCCATGTGGCCAGCAAACGATCATTCTCTGACATTCCATCGTACACCGAGATCTGGGCCGTTTCGTTCCTCGTCACCTCAAAGTACACAAAGTGCATCGTCAGCACATTCCCTGCGCCGGTTTCGAACGAACGCGCACACTCTTTCTGCGACAGTGCGAACGGTGACTGCTCAAAAGAGAGCTGCAGCGGATAAATCTGCCAAGCCGTCGTCGTTAGCGTACAAAAGTCAAACACCTTGCTTCGATCCGTCCTCTCGGAGGCTCGCAGATCATGCCCCACGTACCGGATACCATCGGCACCATTCTCACTCACGGTCACACCCTCCAGGTGGGCCGAACCGTAGCTCGAGTTCATGAAAATGCCAAAACCACGGCTTCGCTTGACGGTTACATTCCGGAAGCTGAACGCAGCCTCATGCCGCGTCACATTGATACCGGTGTACGAAGAATGATCGATGGTCACATGATCCAGCACCGGCGGGACACCGAGCGCCGCTATTGCCGATTCAGCCGTACCACCGCGGCCCGTCCCTGCGCGCAAAATGTCCACGTGGCGTAGATGTGAAAGTGAAATCGAATCATACCGCACATGGTCGTGCGAAAGTGTTTCCTTGTTTTCGGCATTTTCAAATTTCAACCCACGCCAATGTGGGGTCACGTGGTCAAAGAGCGGCAAACACTGCACGCCGATGTCGCTGTGGTAATCACAAACACCCGAACCGATCTGTCGCGTACTCCAGGCACAGTCGAACAGTGACGCTTCCGTACCGTGACACCGAGGCTCTTCGTAGAGTAGCCGGGGTTCGTAGTTCGGGATGCGATCCATCCAGTTCCAGAATCGGCCACCCTTGTAGCCCATTTGCCGGCAGGTGGTCTCGTAGTCGGCAATGGTCCAGCTGGGAAAAATGGAGGGAAATTAGGCCATGAGTGCAATGTTTGAGACGGATCAGTTGCTTGTGGACTTACTTCTTGGAGTTGGAGCACACAGATCGCCATTTGCCGCGATTGAGAAGCTGAAGACGACCAGCCAGAGGACTCGGACCATCGACCAACCGAACGCCGACTTCTCGGGGATCAGCTAGTGCGTCCTCGTAGCCAGTATCCGGGAGTGATGTGAGCAGGATTTTATTCTCGGCAGTGCCCTGAAAACAAATTAAAATAAGGCATTAATCGTTAAGTTTGTGGAGATTTCTATGATTTTGTGTTGTAAACTCAATCATCCCTTAATCCAATCCAAGTAAGCGCCGATCTCACGCTACTAGATGACCAAATCGAAGCGAAATGCAAATGCCAATCATCTCATTGCTCATTACTCTATCTCACCTAATTAATTTCCATTATTTCCCTCGCCTAAAAAACTGCAAACTCTCCGCTCATCTTTTCACACCTCATCAACATACGCCACTTACACCAGTTGACTAATACGCATCCGGTACCACCGTCCAGAGGTGGTCACTCGAGCGCTGGCGCAGCCAGTTGCATAATATGATCGCAATTATGGCAAGCATCATCCGCCCCTCGTTTGCAAAAGCCGTCCAGTCGCATTAACGGCGCTTGCAGGAGAAACAACGGTTCCGCCATGGTTCCGTGGTCCGCTGAAAGCCAACCGGCATGCAACGGTTGTTTTGTTGACGTGAAATACGACCGGCTAGCCAGTCGGCCAGTCAGCCAACCGGATTATGCTTACGCGCGAAAGTGACGCAGCAAAGGTGTTGAAGGGGGCCTTTAAACGGAGGATCGACTTGCGGCAATAACGGATTGGCAATGAAAGCTTAACAATGTTTTCTCTTTAAGCAATGCTAACAAGCAACAGTGCCATGCGTTGTTTGTTTAGCTGCTTTTTTTGTTTTTTCAAAACATTTACTCGATTACTTGACTGCAACCGGGTTGATGAAACGCTTCATTCCTTGCATGCACCCTTGAGCGCTCGGTGTGGTGAGCCTAAGCATACCGCAACAGTTCTAGAGCGCCAGCAACGCGATCACTTTTTGCGTCTAGTATTATGCTCGATCGCCAACCGCTCGATGTTAATGTAGGTCAGTGTGATGGCAGCAGACTGTAAAACGATACCTTCGCAGTGATTCCATGTGGAGCTGAACAGGAAGGCTGGCAATACGCACTTGTACGATGCGTCATGCCGCTGCTCGCAATTGAGTAACGGGTTCTTCGGTTTTTTTTTCTTCTCTACCATAAACAGCGAGGTCAAGAATTGCTCAAAATAAACGACTTGAGGTCTTCAATTACACGCCTCTTTTGTGGAGTTATTGGGGTGAAAGCATGAAACACAAATTGAAACACACGTTACATGTTCCATAGCTGGTGCTATGGAGTGCATAAAAAAGAGGGAGCAATTGTTTCCTCTCTTTAATTTTGAAGAGTAAGTTTTTTTCCAGTACCATAATGATGAAAGCATGTTTTGCTAGCATCGATTTCGTTGCTCCTCATTTTCCGGGGTCGGCGAAGAGAGGATATTGTATCAACCATTATGCCTTTGTTCGCTTTCCTTAAAAGCTCCCAAAATAACCGTATAATAGCTAGACCTTTCCTTCAATTACCCAAATTGGCAAGGATCGGAATGAAGGAATGAATAACAAATGTCTAGCGATAAATCGTGACCCGTTCATTAATGTGCTTTGAGTAAAATTTAAAACGAGATTACAGTATCCGTTCAACGTGGTCAACTCGTGCCACAAATGAAAGCACCCCTCGTATCACAATCAATCAACCGAAAAAAGATTTCCTCTCGGTGAATCAAGTTTCACCTCATAAATAAAGTCATCCGCCAGCCCGCCCAACCGATTGTGAAGTGATTGAAAATTCCCGATCAATTTCCTTTCACCACCCTGTTGCGCATGTGCTCGCGTACTGACCGGGCGGGTGAAAACACCCTCGCGAAAACGCGACCTATTGCTGGTCGTGGCGCACAGAAATGCATACCGACAAGTGGTGCAACAGGTGCCGCCACACATCCGGTGCACGCAAACAGTAATGCACCATGGAGAACCGGTTATTCCCGATTGGGGTTGAGTGCTACCTGCTGTAAAGGTATATCCATTAAATACCAGGTGAGTAAAGTATGTCGCCGACAGTAGGCTGTGGCGCCATCCAAGCTATGCTGCGATAATTTAATTCTTTTGAAACATTTTTACTACATTAAATTTAAATAGTTTCGTTCATTAGCATAGGAAATGCCATTCAAAAGCCCCCCGGGATGTAAAGCAACATCATGAATCACCGGCTACATATTGAGCTCCCGTTACCTGCTGGTCATCTGCAGTTGGCCTGCCATGAATCATCCGCACGCGCGCGCGCGTGAGTTGGAGACGCACCACACGACGAACTGATGACTCAGATGCACCTCACGCCTGATCTCACGCTCACCCCAGGCGTTGTGGCAAATCGTTCAATTTCGCTATTTTACATTACGGCCATCATAAAATGGTCTCCCCGGGGGTGGCCCATTTCCCTACCGTCGCCTTATGCTCCGATGGTCACATTGTCCAATTTTTCATCTCGCGAATGACGTGTTTATGGAGCCCTCGTCGCTGTCACGATGCGCCCCAGTGCGTGCGGATGGTCTATTGTGCACGATCACGAAATGGGCGAGATGCAGACCACATTTTTTTTAGAAAAGTGTCAGGTGAGAAAAACCCTGAAGCATATTGGCGAAACAATGGCAATAGACTGCGAGTGGCACTCCGAGTGGCCGTTAGCTCGAGGGATCTGTCGCAACACCACAACCCAACCCAGCAAGACCACCACCCCCTGCCAAGTGGTGAGTTTAATTAATGACGGTTGACCTGTTTGTGAACTACATGCTTCAGCCGCTACCGACTTCCGAGAATCCCTCCTGGATGGATTCAATTAGCTGATCGTGTATCGAGCCCTTCCCGAGGGACAGCACGATGCTCTCTCCGTACAATCTGACCTCGCTTGCCTGAAGAAACCCTTGTCAGCTGCTTCTCTTCCATTGGACACGAGGACAAAGGTCGAGGTTAATTGATTAACAACGTCTTCCACGCAGCCGTACGATCACTGTACGATCGTCTCGGACAGCACGCGACAGATATGCTGCTGTTGCTGCTGCTGATGATGAATGAAACTCACTTTACGGTCCCCTGGATCGACGATCTTTGACGGTATGGTGCGTGTGGTAGGCTTTCGGCGGACACGATCGTCTACTCGAGCGTGAAACGGTCCGTTACCCCTTTTATTATTGTTCCACAGATTGAACCCCAACCAACCGTGGCTCTCGGAAGGGTTTGGAAGAACGGACACATTCTAAGTGTTTTATGTGACCCAATTCACACATCCGTGGCCAATTCACGGAGAGTTACGTGACGGGAAAGATCGGAAAATTAATTTGCCATTTTGGTCACGCTGGTCTTGTGGTGTTACGTGAGCGACAAACTCATCATCGGAACCAACCCAAAAAAAAAAACCAGGCAGTCTATTCAGCCAGAGATCATCTTGAAAATTGCCTGATTACCGAACCGAGCGAAATCGAAAGTTAGCTAAAATCGTTTCTCAGGCGCTGAAGCTCACCTCCTGGAAATTGGTTTCATTTACTGACTCAAAGGTAGATCGGCTTTCCACTCACACAAGCAAACACGGAAGAGATACCAGTGTTGATGCTGGGAAAATCGTTTCCCATCCAAGAATCGCTGGTTTTACATACAATGGCCGCAGCATTTCCACGTCAGGCCACGTGTAGCTTATAAATCTCTCTCGATGCTCGATGTAGAGCCCTCGCCTTTGCGCAGTTGAATTGATGTAACAGTTTGTACTACGCCATAGGTTTTCGGTGCAAAGTGAAGGCTATTCTCCGTAACGTTATCGCGCTCCACTACATTATGCTGCTTGGCTCACAGTAAAATAGTACAGCTCACCAGCCGGGGGGCCCCTAGTTAACCTAAGCTTCGGTTAATTGATTAATTAGCACCGTATTCTCTCTGGAGGACTTTAAATTAAAAATTACGACACACCTCCATTCGGTTAGAACGGAACCATTTTATAATTTCAATTGACCCTCCCCTCGGGTTAACCATCGGGCGCGATAATCTAGCACAATCGGCACTTTCATCTTGGCATCCGCAACGCATCAGAACCCACGGACGGAGCTAGAACAGCTTCTCGTAGCACTCGCACAGAGCACGCTGGCCACAAATAAAAGACAAAAGTCATGCCAGTGCTCTCCGTTCGTGTGTCCGTTCGTTGCTCTGCTAATAAGTGAATTCAATTCGACTCCGACTCCACCAAAAACAACCACAGCTGGATCGGCCCGGTGGTGCTCGGTGCGAATAATTTCATGCTACGGTTGGCAGTTTCGCTCTCTGAAGAATCTAAAAACCATCTCTTGGCCGCACGACGATGGATATGGAGACCTGGGGCCCAACAATCCCAATCGCAGCGATCGTTCCACACCATGAAAGCTCATGTTCATGGAACGCTGCCCATGTGGATGGTGTTGGCGTTCATTGGCTTCTGGCCGACGCCATCGCCGGAAGTACACGAACCTCCCGCCGTCCGTTTCCGGTCCTGTCACGCAGGCACAGAACACATAAACTCGGCGAGAAAGAGAGAAATGGCGAGCGCACGAGATGCCGGTGCCGGAGTTGATTAACAATAACCATCTCCGACCGACCGATGACCGATTTATGGTCAGATTTTTAATTCCCCTCCCCTTTTGTTGTCACCGGAAACGGAACAAAAAGGAAGGTGGCGCCTTTCTTCCTGTCATGTCGTGCCACTTTCGAACACAAAACCCACTTGCTGTCGGTGGGACAACAATCGAGGACTGATTATGAGCTCGATCAACATAATAATATTAAACAGAAATCGAAAGTAAGAATGTAAATATCATTCGAACTGATAACATTATACTCTTCTGCTGGTGAAGGGGGGGGCGGGGGGGATCTCTAGAACATATATTTACATAAAACCGTACAAAGGGTTTACGTTCTCGTGCGCTTTCTCAGAAATGATCGTCGCACTCACATCGTTGGAATTCTGATTTCAATGTTTGCATTAACCCATAACCTGAGCCCTTCCCAACTGACTTGCGACACCAACCACCCTACGACAAGGGCGAAATGGTCGTGCAAGGGCTGGGAGCGTGCGCGCGCCCGTGATACACCGAGACGGGGCGTACGAACGATAACGCGCGCGCACCACGGACACTGACACTGCCACCCCGACAACACATGAAAACAGGTGGACGAATTAATCAAACATTGCTCAACCCAAATAAACACTATCCCGCCCCACACTACATTGCACTGGCTTCCAACACAACGACGACGACGACCACCGTTCCCGAGATAAGATAAGAAACCCCTCCGAAACTCACCATGGCCACAATAGAACCGCGCACCGTAATACCGACCATCGGCGCAAAGTGTATCGTCACACCAGCCTCGATGATTAATCGTGCCCTCCGCTCCACCTCCAGGTCCGTCCGGAGTGAGTAAGGACTCTCGGAAGCTCGCAGGACCTTCTCGCCCAGCACGACATCACCGACGATCTCAGTGTACTTCTCGGAACCACCACCCGGTGACACTACGGAATGGTGACCATCCTGATCGAACTGATAGTGTGAGTCACTTGCGGTGCCATGATGGCCACCAACTGGACCATCTTCCTCTTGATGGCCGGGAACGATGTGATTCGTGATGATCTCTTTGCTACTGGGGCTCGGTACATGCTCAAAATCACGATCCGGATGGTTATTTGGTGGATGATCGACATCGAACACGTCGATCTCTTCCACTTGACACTGCACCGCACTCACACAAAGGACGATCAGCAGCAGGACACTAGCACCGGCTGGCGAAGGATCTTTTAGACGATTCTTCCAACACTTTACTGTCCTTCGAGCACCACTTGAGCGGTTGGCCATATTGAACACACTTTTCTGGCTCACTTTTCGCGCAACACTTTGACACTTCACTTGCTAGTAATGGTAGCAGTACTTTTCATTTGCTTTACTCTTATCCAGTAGGATACACTCGCTGGCCACATTCCTGTGGATGGATGGGTGGCTCGTTAGCTCATCACTTTTTCACCGGAACACAGAATCAGAGGAAGAGGCGTTTGCGATGCGAACAGTTGCGACGCACACCAGAGCTACTGCTACTGTTACCACTCGCCTACTAATCGGAACTGACACTCACTCGTCGCTGTCTAGCAACCGCGAACAACGCCGCGCACCGTACTGCAATAGAAACAGAGAACAGACAACGGCGAACACGCGCACACAGTTAGAGAGAATGGGGTTGGAGGTGTTTCGGGTTGAAGAAGACGATAACGCACGGCGATAAGTGCACTAGCACTCGATAAAGACGCACAGCTACCAACACACACCCTGGTGGCGGTCTGGTATGGTATGTTGGGCGTGAACCACAACACCTGAACCCATTCCTCCCTCCCGTGGAGAGGGCCACGCTATACCAACATCAACTTGGCATCTCGCGCAAGATCATCTCGCGTACCAAGTGGTGGAGAACCGGTTTTCACTCCGGCGGGGCCGGTTGTTTGAGCAGAGATCTCGATCCAGAGCCCGTTGGTCCAAGGGGAAGTGATGTAATTTCGTAATTTACTCTCACCCTCCATCATAATGGCTTCCGAAAGGGGTGAAGGTGTGTTGCTTTGGACCACGAAAGAGGATTTTTTTTTCGTTGCGCGTACCGCGAAGCAACCGATGATGTACGGCGTGAAATGGGTTTGTTGTTGGAGCACCCTAGCAACCCGGTTGGAGATTTGTAGATTCGTTCAGACCGCCATATTGGTTACTTTGATTGCTTTTACTTGAGTAAAATTGAATTTCAGTTTTGAGTGAACTAGAAAAAATTAAGAGCCTAAAGGTACCTTTGGATTAGTCTGAAAAATGATGCATCATCCTCATTTCAACCACAAACCACAACGTAGAGACCAGCTCAGACGCACTGAGGCGTATGTAGATCATCATTTGCGGCACTCCGGACACAACCGTTATGCGCTCCCCTCCGGCGCTGCACCAGGCGAAGAGTTTGTCACCGAGAACGGTCCGTTGCAGCCATCCGCAGGCACCTTCTAATGAAGAAGCTGACGAGGCAAGAAAGACGAGATTGACGATTGGCGACGATTGACGCCTCGCTCAGAGCTGGCTGGTGTCTCGCCAGGCCAGGCTAATGAGAGCACACCGGCACCGGATGGAAGCATGCGCATCAACAACAGCATCATCAGCAGCAGCAGCAGCAGCGTGAACTGCTTCTACCTCAGTGAGCACAGCGGACAGATCTTATCCGGAGAGGGGCCTCCGGTTCGGTACACTTTCTGTGGCGTTGCGGCCGCCGCTGGAACCACTCCAGCACCGCCTGACCTGCTTTTAGCGGTGAATCCGTCCGTCGAGTTTGAGTGAAACACCATGAAAATCGGGAAAATTGATAATGCCCGTGCAATTTACCGAACGAAGAGCGCTCGAGAGGGTTGGCCAGCGCGCAGAAGTGGCACACGCAGACTCTTCAGGCGGGAATATCATTCGGAATCGTCCGACTTGTGGTGGTGTGCTGGTGGCGATGAAATTCCCCCCGGCGGACGTCAAGCTTTGCGGCTTTTGTGGTGGAAGTGAAAATTTAAAGTGTGAAGTAAATGGTTAAACATGATCGTCGCTTGCGAAGAGACTCCATTTCAACATTTTCTACTCGATTGCACTCTCTACTGCGGAGTTTTACGATTGCTGGAGGTAAACTTGGGATGGAAATGTCGTGTAATACATCTTAGAGAGTTGTACTACCTCCAACAAACACGAACTACCTTCCAAGAGGCGACAAAGAGTCAAGTAAATGACGAGCCTTCAAATTCGAATACCGAACGATGAATGCAGTGAAATCTAGTTAGCCATGAGTTTGGCTTGCTTTCAATCCAAGTAACACGCTGCAGCCTGTAGGAAGTGAAAGGTTGAGCCCAGTGACCCCACTGAGCCTGGGACTGGCGACCTAACAAATCCCATTTTCACGTCGTGTTTGAGACAAATTTTCCTCCGTGATCCAGCAATACCGATGCAGACCGATGGCGCCTTGCTTGGAGAGCTTCAAACGCACAGCGCATCGAGCAACCCTTTCACTGGTGGCCTTTTGCATCGCGAGCTTCCACCAAAATACCGCACGATGGCCTCATGAACTTTGAATAAGATTCGTGCCTCTTCCAATGGAAATCAAGAGAAAGATTGTTACACAGTCGAACATGCGGCGATCATACTACCGTGTAGAGTAGCATTCACGATAAGTGATCTTTGCTAAGCGGAGGAAGAAAAACAATGGAAAATCTGACGAGAAAGTGGCGTATCGCTGCAGCGAGACCGATCAGATGTCCCACGCCGCGGTGGGACAATGGTGGGAGTTAATGGGTCACTTTTTGGTCGTTCGTTGTTTGGCGCACGCATATCTCACTTTCCTGGTGGTCTTGGGAATCATTGCAAAACCAGACAAACCACGAATCCAATTGAGGAGAGTCGCAGACAGCATTAGGAAGAGAGGGAGTGGCGCTTAATAAAGCAATGAGACAATTATCCCAAAAAAGCACAACAAAGTCCGTAGCTCAATAAGTTCCCTTTCACAGATTGATGTCACTTTTAAAAAGCGAAAACTCATCCAAAGTTAGGCTACTACTCTGGTGGAGCGAGAGATACAAGATAAAATTAGCGAGAGCACACGAACGGCGCTTTCTATGCGACTCTAGCCCAGCAGTTGGAGCGTCTGCTCGTTGGCCACCACCTCACGGACGGTGTGAATGATCAATTCGAACCGAAAGCCCCTCGATGCTAACCGACCACTAGTATTCCGTGCACGTGTGAGTCACCAACGGTCGTCAACGAACGCCCTGGGCTTCGATTTAAATCGAAAACGGATGCTCTCTCGCCGGCCACAGCGCGATATCATGTTTCTTCTCACGCACTCACCAGTGTGTGCGTCCGGTGCTTCTGCCCCTCCTCGATCACGTACTACACAACAAAGAAACCCCAAAAAAACATACGAAGCACCAGTAGCTCAGCTGAAGGTTGTTAACTCCTGATAAGCCAACCAAGGCGGCCAAGGAATGCGTTCCAGTGGAGACAATCTCGACCAGCCGGAGAACCGTACCTAGAACCGATTCTTAGACAGCGACCGGGGAGCTGTTTATGTGCACGCTTCATTCATTTAACTGGCTTTGTTTCCTCTCGCGCCGTTCGCTTCTCGTTTCTGAGGAACCAGCGAGGGGAGGAGTAGATGAATCAACGATCGTCGCCTTCGTTGTCGCCGTTGCAAGCGTGTGGCGTGGAATTTAACGCTGACTCTGATGACCTCGCCAATGGCAAAGTAGTAGGAATGACGGGCAGGGGTACGGCGTTCGCCTCTCGAGTCTCGAGATTCTTATTGAAGCGCATAGCATAAGAAGGGGCATTCCAGCACATGACGGTTAGCGACGCATACTGAGCGATTGTGTTTTTTTTTGTGCCTTTGAAAGCTGTCAGTACAGCTGTGCACTGGGGAAATAATGATCTATACAGCCGGTGACTTCACCTTTACTGCGCTGCCTGCTGTGATGCAGCCACCATGTGCGTTTGCTTGTGGATATAGACGTGGTAGAGAGACGTGATCTTGAATCAAACGCATTGTTCCCACTTAATGAACTTAACAAACTCACACCACTGCAACCATGCCACTATGCGGTTTCATTATTCTAGAGCCATAAGGTAACGTACCACAACACAAAAAACACAACGAACACTCGCGATCACACACGCAACCGTGCTAACGAACTTTTTGAAACAACTCTCTCGAAACGGCGTCCATCGAAAGTCTGGCCGCCAGTTGGTCGAGTATTCAAATATCCACCAAAACCGCTCTGCCAAGCGATGCGCAAGAAAATAAAACGAACAGCGGAGAAGTCAACGTCTTCTGGCAACCCCCGGGAACCCGAGAACGGCAGAAGAAAGCGGAGAACGCGATAGCTCAAAGAAGAGCGAACGAAAGACTTCAACGGCCACAGACGACGAACCCCGTGTTCGCATCTCGCTCTAGCACACCGCTCAGTGAGAGCGAGAGCGCAGCGAGATCATTTGAAGGCCATGGAGCCAGCGGCCGGCGGGCAAACTCGTTCTCTTCTCGTTCTTTCGATCTCGTTCTCGACAACACCCCATTCTCCGGTGGGGGCAAAGATGCCTCATCGAGCACGTTCGGTCAATCCACACAGCAACTCCAACTTGGGGGAAAAGGGAATAGAAATCGTACAGAGCCACGGAGAGCCTTACGGCCCGTCAGCATATCCACTCGGTTGCCAGTGAGATCCGGGCAAATGCAATTACGGAGCCGCCGCTGCCGGCCGCAAAAGGATGGAGGAGGTAAACTTGTTTTAAATTGCCTTCGTCATTATGCCGTTAGAACGCAGCCCAATGGCAATAAGGTGGCGTAACCAGATTGTGTCGGTCTGTTGCGGTCTCAATGAATCACGACTACGGGTACAAAGTTACAAATGGCGGTGGCGTGATCGAAGCATGCATCGCTTTGCATCAACCTTGAACATAAGTCCGCGGCGTTGCAACTCGCTTTTGTTTAAAAATATTTGAAAATTACCGGAAAAAGGGTCGCAATAACCGCAAGCACCGTCAAGTCAACATCAACATTCAGTGAGTATACAGTTGACCACGATTGGCCAACCCGCAACTTTCAACCACCGCCACCGGCACAGTCAGTGGTCAGTAAACTCCCCATGCTAAACCAAGAGAGCCACAAAACATTGACCCAGCACTTTTCTCCCGCATTTTCTGCTGGCCAAGGGGGCCCGTCACCATCCGGAGGATACGATGGCGAGGGGGGAAAGTATAAACAACAATGAGTTCCGAAACAATCAACCATTTCCGCAACAGCAAAAAATACAAAGAGCGAGCCACAAACTTTCCGGCTCGTCGGTGTCTCCGATGTTGGGTGCGTTGTGTTTATGTTTTCGATTCAACTAACGGGGAAAAGCCACCCCGTGTTTTTTGGGGGAGAAAAGAGGAAACGAGGGTGTAGCACCGGAAAAGCCGTGGTCAAGAGAGATTTTATCTCGAACAGAAGATTCCCTCTGTTGTTGTGAACAAACTCGCACCACCGAGATGTTTATCTTGTTGATGGAATCACACACAGATTTGCTTTGCACTAAAGTAGGCTTTGGGTGTCACTGAAAAAGGACGTTGATGTAATGTGTGCGAAATGGTCGCAGTAGCAGCTGGACCGCAGTCAGCATCGATTTTCTTCCAAATCGATGCTCCGAGCGACCTACATTCGCCGACGGTGGACGCATCGTTAAAGGACACGACGCCACACAAAAAAGGAGCCAGAGGGTGAGTCAGACACTGTGCGACAACATGGCGCCAACCCATCAAGGTCAGGGGAGTAGCACAAAGCAGCAGGCAAAACAACGTAAACAGTGTCTGTGGCCAAATGCAACGCAAATCTCTGCGCATTCTCCGCGAGTACGTTGTGGCCTCCACTACATTGGTGGGGCCGCATAGCTCACACGCTATTGTTGGCGCCTTAAAAGGGCTCCAACGACGATTGCAAAACAGACGACGAACCCCAACTCCAGGGTGGGGGGACAATCTTCTAAACGTGGTTCTGCGCGTGCTGCGATGCTGCACCATCACAAGAAGAAGAAGAAGAAGGGGGTCCAACGGCAGCAAATCAACAACACCACCGACAGAGTATCCGAGTAGGCTACATTCCACGGGACGGGGAGCCAGCTAAACCTGTTCTGTCGCTATCTCGTTTCGACTGGCCGGCTGATAGAAGGAGAAAGCGAATCACCACGAAACAACAGACGCTGCTGCTGCTGCTGCTCCTCACAAACACGGACACTCACACCGAGGCACTAATACAGGTTAGGGTCACAAGATGTAGGGACAGCAGCAGTCCCCCCCCCCCCCCCAACGGCACGACGTTTCTTCGTCACGGGGGGAGAACAAGATGGAGCTTCGAATATGTTAAGACAGATCGATGGAAAATGGAGTCGGTTGGCTCACTTAATGAGAAACACAGACACGAACGAACACTCCCGTTTGAAAGGATCCTTGTTGCACCGTTACACCGCCATATTCCTTCTGCTATTCCAGGATACACTACTCACGTAAGACTACTTAGGGTGCGGCACGCTACCACAGGTCCCCTCACCTGACACAAACAAACACACCAAGAAAAGGGCGCGCCGGACAGACCGCACGACGGACGCGAAACAACAACCGTACCGCGTCGCTGAAGTGAACAAAGTGAACTCCGTGCGCCAACCAAGATGCATAGTAACCGCAAAGCCCCAACTCACTCTCTTTCGCTCTCTCTTCCTCTCTCTCTGTTTCACGCACACCAACAAACCGGCTACGCAATGCAATCATCGCCTCCCCTGTTGAAAAGGGGATGCACATCCCCCTGTAGCTGGGGTCTTCAGCGCACCCCCCGGAGAGGGTTGGTGGTCATCAGCGCTGTCCGTTTGTCTTTGGTCCGGCACTCGGTCTGGTGTGTATGTATGGCGAGAGCAAGAGGTAGAGAGAGAGAGAGAGAGAGAGAGAGAGCACAATAATGCGAGAGAGCACGCGACATGGCGCGTGGAGTGATCTACTCGCTGGGGAACGTCCATGGATCACGTCATCGTTTTCGGTGACTGGCGAAGCATCACGTAGATTTAACGGATTAATTGAATTATTCTAGATAAATTACCGAGCAAGTGCAACATAGGAAACCCAACGAAACGGTCATTGCCATCCGATCCGGTGCGATCCGGATCCGTTGCTGTGGGTCTTCCATCGTGATCCCCTCATTAAGCTGTATAAAATTTATGTTGAAAACCATCGACACACATGCACGCATACGCGTGGGTTCAAGCAGGTACATCGCCTCATCACCGCCATCATCATAAACCGAAGCGGACCAGAAAAACGAAAGGGAAAAAGGGAAGCGACCCTTCACGTAGCCCTCGTGTCGCCAGCGGCCGGTGCGCGCCGGTGCAGTGGACTGTTTACATCGCGCGGCACGCCTGATGATGTCCTTCTTTGCCTTCCACACCACCACAGGTGTGTCTGCGCGTCGAAGGGACCGTCCGGTCTCGGCGGTGGCGTCGTCGTTAA
Source organism: Anopheles aquasalis (assembly GCF_943734665.1). Classification (NCBI taxonomy): domain Eukaryota; kingdom Metazoa; phylum Arthropoda; class Insecta; order Diptera; family Culicidae; genus Anopheles; species Anopheles aquasalis. The sequence continues at coordinate 85,815,184 of NC_064877.1, forward strand.
GGGGAGAGTTCAAATGAGGTCACTCGGGCGTAGCGTACCTGTTTGGATGGCACCGGGGACGTCTGCAACGGCGGAGTTCGCGTCTCTTTTTTGTGGTTCACGTGCCATCGCAGTATTGACGTGTTTGTGGTGCACCAAATGGACAAAGTTTAAGGATATTCCAGGCATCTACTAAGGTTATTTGAGGGGTGTACTATGTAATTTATAATCGTCCTCAACACCATCCGAGCAGCATTGAAATCGCTCTGAAAGCATACAACTTTTATGCGGACCGTTTTATACAACTTGTATGAAACACTTGAGTGGTTACAGTGACGAGCGATACAGTAACAGCATCGCTTGGGTATTTTTGAATCCTTTCATAAAACTCGAGTATCGGAAATCATTTTTAACAGGAATAGGACTTCTATTAAGAGTGTAGACATTAAAAAGGTGTAAAAGATTCGTTTAAAACACTGCAACA
>NC_064877.1:85818146-85828146 GCF_943734665.1 Anopheles aquasalis
ACCCATCGACGGATTGTTATCACCATTATAGCGCACGAGTAATCTGCTGGGATGCAAGGAAAAAGGGGGGGGGGCATGAATTGTAATGCGTCATGGCTGGTTTTCCATCCCTCTCTCAAGGACCACGGATTGTTGGATGTTGGAATTTACGCGTTATTCAAATTTATTCAAAACAGCAACGCATTTCGACGCCTTTCGCCCTGTGGCAATAATTCGTTTGATGCGCCATGCCACGTACCATCGCAACATGCGCTGACAGTCTTTTCGATTCACGGTCTTTTACAAACACCGTCGCAGTATGCCTGGCTAATCCAGTACAAAGGATGTAGCGAATCCAATTACAACATCGTAGTAGACCACTTCGCAGCCGCCGGATACAAACAAACTACGACAGAAGTGTGTAGCTTTAAGAGAAAATAATTATGTTCTCGGACCGACGGGGCGGGCGACCGTTGAATGGGGAGCACAAATTAATTATTCAACTCGCATAATACGCGTTGGCGCCAGTTTGGTGCAATGCTGACTGTGGCGGATGGCCTCTGACGAGCTGGCTGCTGCATAGACGATAAGCTGCCGTTCTTTGGCGCTTCCTAGTGTGGCTATAAATAGCAGTGATCGAAGTGACCCACAGAAGAGATAAACGATTCGCATCACCTTCCAAGCTACCAAAGGCTTCGTTAGGCGACCGAACACGGCCCAGACGGCTGGACAAGCACGCGCACTGGTCCTTTTCTGCTCTTTAAGATGCTGATAAAACTGCTTGACCCCTTCGCCGTTGATAAGAACTGCAACACTTGACGCCTCGGTACGCTTCATGTGTGCTGATAACGGAGTACACTCTCTGCCACAAGGTCAGTCACAGCAGTTATCTTCTCTTCGCGGATTTACTACGACCGTTAGAAGGATGAACGGGACATGATGGTGACTGACCGTTGAACGTCAGGAAATGGGCCGAGGCATTTGGGATTAAGCCCACGGAAAGGCACAAGGCCAATCGCCGCGTCCGTTAGGCCGTCAAGCCGAATAATGAGTTGCAATATGCGATAGAACCGATAACATTCAGGGCCCCGACTTCCTCGAACCTTTTAATCGAGATTTTGGCCCCTTCTGTGCACGTAGATTACGACATACGTACCGCCCGTTCTTGACGTAAGCTTCGGAGGGATTAAAAGCGGACGGAACGCGCATAAAGCCCTTCCTCCGCGGGTGGGTAGTATGTCAATATCGGACGGATGTGTAATCGCACTAAACTGTACCGAGCCCATTATCATTAGATTGAAAATCGTGATACTTTTTTGTGCCAAAGAACATTAGGACTAAACGTTGCTTAATCCTCCGCCTTCCAACAATGTGGATTGCACCTTACGCAGCTCTTCGGAGTGCGTGATGCAGTTACTCGTTGCAACATGTTCACGTTAAAACCACGCGATAACAGAGAGGCATTGGCCTCCGTAAAGCGGTTGCTGGGAATTGTTGGATTCTGTCCAGTGGAAGGAAATGGCGCCTGCTGGAAGAAGTATACCATCGTGGCGTTCTATCTGTTTGTCCTGTTTATCCCGAAAACCTTCTTCGCTTATCCAAACACCGAAGCAATCATTCGCGGCGTCGTAGAGCTTGTGTTTCAGACGAACATAATGCTTGGATTCGTCCTGTTGGCTTTCCAGTTCCGCCACTATCAACGCCTGCTGGACTCTATCAATTCCTGCGTTCGATTTGGTAAGCTTTGCATGTCCTCGAAGGTGATGGCGCTTCCGTAACAACTCCAGTTATCCTGTCGCAGTGTTTCCTTCAAACGAAACCAACGAGAATGCAGCGAGTGAAGTGACACCACAGCAGCGCCTGTTGGAGCAACTCAATCACCGCGTACACCTCGTAGTTATGTCCTACTGCTGGTACGTTATCCTCACGGCCATCTTCTACTGGTTGGCACCGTGTGTTACTACCTTTAGTTCGTGGTTGTCAGTAGCTACCGGAGGGAATGCGTCGCTCGAATCCGTCACCTTTAGTCTGATCCAGGAGGAGTCCTTTTATTGGATCAACAATCGCCATTCCGTGTCGGGGTACGTGATCTTCAACGTGTTCATGCTCGCCCTGATGGGGTTCTCCGGGTATAGCAACGCAGCGAAGCTCAGCACCGTCCTAACGACTATCAAGTACTGCAGCACACTCTTCCAGGTGCTTCGCTTGCAGATTCAACAACTCGATCAGGTACCGAGTGAAAAGGTGAATTACGCGCTACGAGATGTGTTGCAGCAACATATCCGGACGCTTCGGTAAGGATCGAGCAAGGAAGTGATGAGAGAGAGTGTTCGGGAACAAACCATTGCTCATATGCTATCATTCTACCACAGCTGTGCCAAACTGTTGAATGTTACCTTTCGCCCAGTGATGGCACTCCAGTTTGCCTTGTGTATCGTCACGTGGTGCCTGGGAATACTCTACGTTCTGGTTGCTGTGAGTCGCTTTTCCATTCCAACCATTTCAGGCCACTCATAACCGCCCTTTCTCCCATTACTACCCAGGGTCTCTCGGAAGTGAATGTGGTGAATGTGATGCTTTTGATTGCCAACATCACTTTCGAGACGTTCGGTTATTGTTACCTCGGTACGGAGCTATCATCCCAAGCTGCATCCATTGCCAGTGCCGCCTATCAGATACGCTGGGAGCGTTACACGATTAGACAGCAGAAGATACTGCAAATGGTGATCATGCGTGGTCAAAGCCGTTGCCAAATAACCATCGGTGGTAGCGCCGGTGTCAATGTGGAACAATTTTCGAAGGTAAGCGCCCAAGCGTTCCATGATCCACTGAAACTTGTGCCCTCTACTGACTTTACGGTTTTTGGTCACTCTTTTTCTTCACACCAGGTCGTTCAAAACTCCTACTCCATTTTTGTGGTGGTGAAGGACTTTTTCTAATGCGCCAGCGGCAACGCTAGTGCCAGTGCGAGGCTTAATAAAAAATGCAACAGTTCATACATAGTTGTAGATTAGCTGGAGGTTGTTAGCGTGTTCGCGTATTTATTTGTTGCCTTCAGAGGACAAACTAGAAACAAACACAGACACACAGCGAAGAATCCGTTTGCTAATTGTATCCTTTTGCTTTGCGACTCTGTACTTATCATGTCCAATAAATGTCATGTCGCAGGATTGCGTTGCGCTAATTGATGTTCAATAAAAGCGGCCAGACCTACGAGGGTCCCAAGGTAAAAGGATAATAGAGCTCGAACCGGAAACAACGACAGCATAGAAGAAATGTTCGTTCCAAGAGATGAAAAGGCTGTGATGCCACTGATCCTGCGTTTGTTACAATTGATCGGTTTTTATCGCGATCGCAAGAACCGCTATCGGTTTGGGCTGCTGCTCCTGTTCTATTGCTTTGGTATTCTGGTGCCAAAAGTGTGCTTCGGATATCCATCTCTGGAAGCGACAGTACGTGGCTTTGCGGAGCTGATTCTCGAAACGAACGTTTTCGCAGGAATGTTGATGTTTTACCTACGCAACGATCACTTTGAAATGCTAGTCCAGGAGTTACGTCAGCTAGCGAGCATCGGTGAGTTATCCTGACATCATTCTGCACCAGTTAATGATTAACGTGCTCTCTCTCTTTCTGTATTCCATTGAGCAGTGTTTCGCGATTATCAACCGGCGGTAATCCGAAACTATTTGATCGCGCACAACCTTCGATTTCATAAGTACACACTAATCTTCTGCTTCTATGTAAACGGTGTTTGCGTTGTTTACTACATTGGACCACTGTTGTCGAGCTACACGAGCTATTTCCGTGCAATGAACACACGCAACGATACGACGTTTAACTTTAACCTTCACCTCGAGCAAGGCTTCTACTGGCTCGACAATCGATCCTCGATCGGTGGCTACAGCGTGTACGTTGCATTCATCCTGCCGGTGATATTCGCCTGTGCGTACACCGCCACCGTCAAGGTGCTAACCATCTTCAACTCCATCAAATACTGCGAAACGGTGCTCCGGCTCGTGGTGTTAAAGGTGCAACAGCTGCCCGATCTGCCCACCGAACGGCAGCGTCTCGAAGCCATTTCCGAAGCCCGGGACCTTCACCAGCGAGCGCTAAGGTGTGCGGAGCTGCTGGAACTGGTACTCCAGCCCGCACTGCTTCTACAATTCGTCCTCTGCATTCAAATCTGGTGTACGATGATGCTCTACTTTAGTGTTTCAGTGAGTAGTACAGACCTTTCCTCGCTCATGGTTTGTTTACTGTGCTGCAATTAGAGTTTTTGTTATGCTTAATCCCCTCACGGCCGCTTCCCCTGGATTGCTCCTCCGGCCCCAGGGTGTGAATGTGAAGCTAATGAACATGTTTCTGCTATTTCTGTTCGTCTCGATCGAAACGTTTGGCTACTGCTACTTAGGCACCAAACTCTCCGATGAGGTCAGTTTATTATGTGGATTTCCTTCGATCCTACTGCTCCTCCTCCAAACAAATCGATTTGTTTGTTCCTTTCGCCGCAGAGTATCAACGTGGGACAGGCGGTGTATGGTATCGAATGGTACACACTTGATTGTAGGATGCAACGGAACATCGGTTTTATGATAATGCGTTCCCAGCGGCGAGTCGGTGTTACGGCGGCCAAGTTTTGCTTCGTCGATATGGAACAGTTTGGAACGGTAAGGAACCTTCACGTAAGCCTTCTATACCGTCTTCACCTTTCATTTTGCATTTTACGTCTTCCCGCAGATGCTAAACATGTCCTATTCCTTTTTCGTGGTACTCAAGGACGCATTTTGAACGCCTAGCGGGTCATTACCTGTGCATGGAATTGGCATTAAATATTTATCTTTGTGAGAAATGCACCAAACCTGCGGTGGCAGGTATCGAGTGATCTTTGAGTAAAATAAAACCTCAACGAGTATGGGAATAGATTGGCCACCGAGCTTGATTATTAATGGCACGGAGCTATAGTCCTTTGGTTCCAACCCTGTTATTTTGAATCAAGATTAGTTTCCCTACCGGTGACTTTCCAGTGAATTATGAAACGGATTCAACCGAAAGAGTAGGTTTGTTCGATCGACAAATCCATTACACCGGACAGCAAAAAAGTCGTATAAATATTGCTGTTGCATGGCTTAGCGCCGACGTATCATAGCGCACTCTGGGCAGCAAAAACACGACACAAAGCACCTTCCCCGAGTCGGATCCTAAGTAATTTCCTACTAGCGTTCATCCTATTTCAAAGACCATTCGTAGAGAAAGGGTGCAAACCGGTGAAAACGCAGATCATGCTGTTTCGAGAGCTTGACGACGATCGAGCCGTGTTGCCGTTGATGCTGTTCCTGCAGGAACAGTTGGGAGTCTGCGAGGGGACGAAGCGGTTCCGTTACCCAACCATCTTCGCCATGTACATCTTCGTGATGGCCATCCCGAAACTATCGTTTGGCTATCGCAACCAGAATGAGCTGATTAGCAGTATGGCCGAGCTGATTTTTATCAGCAACGTCATATGTGGCACGATGATGCTCTGGTTGCAGTGTCCTCGGTTCGTAAAGTTCATAGAGTCACTGCGTGCTTTTGCAAACCTTGGTGAGTATCGGTCTTGCAGTGGTTTTTATCGTGCACTACCACTGATCGGCTGCAGTGCTTCCAGTTCACCAAGATCGCCCCTTCAGCCCTTCGATGGAATATTTGACCGGGTTCAACCGACGGATTCATCGACGGATCAACACGTATTGCTTCTGCGTGATGTGGTTGATTTGGTTCTATGTTTTGGCACCAATTGGTACCAGCTTTTGGATTTACTTTACCACTCAGCGTTCGAGCGGTGTAGCAGAGATCAATGGAACCATGGAGGAGCCCACGCCGATCGAGTTTCGCCATCACATGGATCACAGTTTCTACGGGTTGCAGCATAACACGTACTTTCCGCACTATCTCATCTTTACGGCCTGCATGACTCCGACCGTGCTCGGTGTAGCGTTCACCGTACACATGAAGGTACTGACGATCTCATCCTGTGTGAGCTACTGCGAGGTTCTCCTTCACATCGTTTCGACAAAAATTGGCAATCTAGTGCAAGTTCCGGTGGAGCACATGCACAGCGAGCTGGCACATATTATCCACCTGCATGAACGGTCACTGCAGTGCATCGGGGAACTGAAGCTGATCCTGCAGCCCATCATGCTGCTACAGTTTGTGCTGTGTGTGCTCACCTGGTGCGCCATTATGCTGTACTTCGTCATTGTGGTAGGAAGTAGGCGCGGTGCCGTTGCGAATATCATTCTGGAAAATGAGTTTCCCTGTTCCAACAGGGCCACTTAGACATAAAGTTCATCAACCTGGGTATCCTTTTTCTGGTCATCACCATAGAAACGTTCAGTTCGTGTTTCTTTGGGACGCGGCTATCGGTGCAGGTGTGTAGTGCGATGCAGTGTTTTCGATTTAACAGAAAATAATTAAAATTCATCTGTTCGTCCGATTGGTGTAGGGCGAAAAGTTAGTCAAAACGATCTATGCATGCGGCTGGGAGAATATCAACGATCGTGAGGTCAGACAAGCGATGCAGCTGGTGCTGATGCGTGCACAGAAACCGGTCGGCATAAAGGCGGGAAAGTTTTGCTTCGTCGACATGGAACGCTTTCAAAAGGTCCTGTCCCGTATTATTAGCGGTAGTGCGGAGTTTCCTTTCTCTAATCCGCTCGTTTCTCCGTAGATGGTCAACTATTCCTATTCCGGCTTCATTGTGCTAAAGGATGCTTTTTAGATCAACGCAGAGGATAGAGCATCCCTACTGATGAAGAGGCTTTCAATTTACTCCTAGTACTGTGTTACTTGTTACAACGAAACAACACCTCCGTGTGCCTCACCAAAGATTAATAAAGTTACACGAAACGCAGCACCTCATCCCCGGGCCCTTTAGTTTGACCTTCCACAAAAACGGTCGAAACCCCACATGGAATCCTTCGAAAGTGTCGTCTCTCTGCGCTGCGTTCACTCAGCAGGAAAACTCTCGGTAGTAGAAGCGCTTCTATTTATAGTCAACCATTTGCCCGTTAAACCCTCCACCGCACCGCCCAACCCCCACAAATCAGTGTCAGTGGTCAAGGATTCCAGGGGAATGAAAGTGCCTGGTACAGAAATAGTGTCACTTCCGGCATGCTGGCGACTACTACTTCTTCCCCTCCCCCCAAAAACCAATGGGAAACGATGTCCTGATTGGGGGGGGGGGGGGGGCAAAAGAGGCGGAAATCGTTCACCGTTCGATGGTAGGTCGGTTGTTGACATCGCGACGATCTTCCCATCTCACCCCAAAGACAGCTTGCGGTAACGGTGACAAAATGTCGGCCATTGCCCGCGTTTGTTCTAATTATATCCTTCGCTTAACTACCGTTCAGCCAGTAGCGATTTCACGGCAAGCGACCCATGCCGATATATCACACCACAGAGTCCGCACAATGTGTTTTTGAGCGATTGGATGGCGTGATACGGGATTTAACGGGTGGTTTTTTCCTCTCTCTCTCTCTCTATGCCGTGCTCCAATGCCAGTGCACAGTTTGACGGTTGAGTAAACACATTTGGAAATATTGATGACTGTTCTTTGGTAGCGAATACACAGCACAATTGAATGTATCTTTCACTATTCTGCAGAATCTGCTGCGTTTGATACAGGGATGAAGTTCTTAACAAGCTTTACCACACAAAAAGAACTTTTTTCTGCATAATTCGTGGATGAATAAAACAAGGAATTGCTGTACGAGGGACGAAATTTACGAAGACCCTTCGGTATAGCGTAGCTTACGATTCAAACTACCCAAGAGCGGTAAAATGATCCGTTGTCTATCAGCATCCTAACGTCACATTTTTATCACCGTTGTTCACCCTTGGATCACACTAACCAGTTCTAACGATTCCAACGATCGTACCTTAACAACCGTACCATGATGGCCTTGGACTCTCGCGTATGAAAATGACCATTCGGGAGAAATACCAGGTTTTTACAAACTATTTTTGCTCAATTAAGCAAAAAAATATTATCCATTAACCAAGTAGAGCACATCCGGGTGTTTTTTATTTTTTTGTGAAGATAACTATCAACATCTTGCCCACTTTTTACCCAGCGCTCCGGTAGCTCTGATTTCACCGACCGACACCGATCCACATCGATGTGGTACCGAAATGTCAACTCGATCGTAGACGGCACGGGGGAACAATTTATTCATGAATAAATTGAAGGGATGGAAATGAAGGCTAACTCTGCCGAGGTCGTCGAAGCAACCACCGATTAGGAACACCTCTGGACTTCCAGTAAGAAAGAGAACAAGAGAGTGGCCGCGACAGTGATAGAGAAATGGAAAGGATTGCGAGATGTAACATTCGGCAGCCATAATCATGCATAGTCGTCATAAATTCCGAAATAAATCGAAGGCAATAAATAGTTGATAGCATCGTAATTTGACAGTGGTATCGCGGATTGTGATGTCGAACAACACCGCAGTACCGCGATACCGCACCACTTTCGCCTAATTGAAATCATTTACCATCGTCGCCATAATTATTCCCTCCATTAGCATCGCCATCTCGTAGCCAGCACCGTCGTCGTTCGTCGTTCGTTGTCGTCGTCGTCAGGCTCCTCTCTTGATTGTTTACGTTCTTCTCCAGATGTGCGGCTCGTTGTGGCGAAAGGCGATTTGCACTTCCGCTACGTTCGCGGCCCCCCGGGGGTGGTCACTTAGCACGGTGGTTTAGTAGATGACATACGGTGTCGCCGATCCGCGGATGCACTCAGTTCCTCTGATCGTTCGTTTCCGGTTGGCGTGCCTGCTATGCACGCCTGCTATGCAGCAGCTACCGTGCAACACACTTTTCCGTTTGCGTATCCTTGACAATCGATTTTCTCTGACGTAGTAACCCGAGTCACCAGGACCTCTCCTTCCTGAGGGACTTTTGTGGCAGTGTGTGGCGTTGTGATGTGAAAACCGAAATGAAAGGCGCTCACGGGACCCTCGTCACAAACTGGGTGATAATATGCACTGTACACACTTCGGACCAACGGGAGGCAATAGCTAGCCGGGCACTGTTAGCTACCCCTTGGCATGCGTGAGACGTGGGGTGATGTGTGCTGCCGAGAGATATGGATGAATGGATTTCGCTGGACAACTTTTACATGCACGCACTCACACTCGCGCACCTAGACGCTGCCAGAAAGAGGCGCGGTGCTGGATTCTTTTGTCGCGCAAAAAAAAAAACAGAACCGTGAAGTAGAATTATTAGAAGCGACGACGACAAAGAGCACAGACGAGAACACGGAAACGCGCACGCAGACTACCACACCATACTAGCCGCCCGTCTGGTGGGGGTGGGGGAACACTTTGTCACTTGGACTTTGCCGGTCGAGGCAAAGGAAGGTGTGCAGCTAATAGAACGAAACCGGGAACTAGGCGGGCGCCGATGGTGACCAGCCGGACAGAGGAAACCACGTTCAAGGGCGGAACGGAGTGCGATTCAACCGACGGCGCGGTGACGGATGACGGCGACGACGACGAAACAAAAAAGCGGAACGGCAGCAACTCGGCGCTCGAGAGCTCGACGAAGCGATCGGGGCCGCCCTCGGACTGTGAATGGCGGTCTAGCTCCGTTGGGAAGAAGATGAAAACACCACCACCGACCGACCGACCGACCGGCAACAATACGGCCAGCAGGAGTGAAGGAGATTCGCTCGTTTCGCTTGCTTCGTTCGTTCGCGCGAGGTTCGGCTGCGAGCGGACTTGCGCAACGGTACGCGCCTACTTTTGGGGTGGCTTACGAACCGCGCTCGAGAGAACAAAACATTCTCCGATTCACCCCTTTCGGTTGGTTTTTTTTTTGTTCGAAGGGTGGAAGATACGACGCACACGCAAATCGAGCGTTAGAGAGAGCCGCTCGAGGTCACAGAGAGATAGAGAGAAAGAGAGACACGGAACTGAACGATGCGCAGGATTGGCTGGAAAGTTCCAAAGGTTTCACTAAAGCTTTTGAATTTATGTTTTAT
>NC_064877.1:85833146-85855646 GCF_943734665.1 Anopheles aquasalis
AGCGGTAACAACATCAAACATTAAAGCAAGCCAAGCGGTAGTGGTGGCAACGGAGACCGGTGATTTTACATCGAGATGCAGACACTCCTGAAGCCGCACGTGCAGCGGGGCCGCCGCGTTCTCCACTTCCTGCCGCTGTGTGATGAAGATATCCACAAGCTCCCTGTCCTGGCCCAAACATAACCGGCACTGTTGCATGGTAGCTAGCTCCACTCGGTGGTCCTGTTGTCACGGGTTACGTTGGCAATCGTTAGCAACTCGATTCGCAGGCGGTTGATGTGGGCCGATCGTCGGCAATTCTTGAGCGGAGATTTCGGAAGCGAAGGAGCGCGACCTCGAGCACCAGAAACTCTTTGACTTTGAAACACTTTGACCAATCGATTGTAAACAAACACGCCCAGTGACAGATGCGCCGCCGAGACGCAAAAGTTTCAGGAAAGGCAGTGCGAGGAATTATTATTTCTTTTTCTAGATTACGAAATAGATATCAAATTTAAAGGATGTTTTTAATCATAAAAAGTGCACTCGCTACCGATGACCATTAATTATAATTAAGTTTCCGCGTTGCTGTCCTGAAACATACGAACACCACTCATTCATCACTCGATTGGTCATCTCCCGGGTGCGAACCAAAACACCTCGAAGCGTTATTAACGATTTTAGTTTTTAATCCGCATTTTTAGTGAATCATCGGTATTAACCAGCCAGCATGAGTGCAAACGAAGGTACTACGCAGTGGATTAGTCAACGAGCCACTTCATGGCGTCCTTTGTCCTTTGTGTTTTCCAGAACCACCGAGGGCCGAATCTCCGGCAGGTGAGGAGGAGGAACGACCGCCAGGTGCCGGAGATATACCGGAGCACGAGATCGTCAAGATGGAAGACATCATTACGATCGATCCGGAAACGATGGAAGTCGATCTGAACCATGGCCGGATCGCCAAGATTGAAAACCTGGAACCCCTGACCAAACTCGAACGGTGAGAGGCAGACACCGCCGATGCTGGATGTTGTGGGACTAATCCGAGATCCGGATTCTCTTTATAGACTCTGCTTGCGATGGAATTTGATTAAGAAAATTGAAAATCTCGATCATCTCACGTCGCTGCTCGAGCTGGAGCTGTACGATAATCAAATCACGGAGCTGGAGAACCTCGATCAACTCGTTAACTTGGAGTAAGTGCAGCCCAATGAGTCACATGGTAGGCTTTGTCTCATTGTTCTTCTTTTCCTTTCTCTTTCTTCCTAGGGTGTTGGATGTTAGCTTTAATCGTTTGCGCGAAATCAAAAACATCTCCGCACTGACCAAACTGCGCCAGCTGTTTCTGTGCGCGAATCGTATCTCTTTGATTGAAAACTTGGATAACTTTAGCAGTTTGACCATGCTGGAGCTGGGTGACAATAAGCTGAGGGTAAGTCCCCGTCGCTACCCTTTGTCGCAGCCTGATCTGATCGACTTTCTTTGCTTCATAGAAATTGGAAAACCTCGATCGACTCACCAATCTGACCCATCTGTACATTGGCAAGAACAAGATCACTAAAATCGAAAACCTTGACAATCTGGTCAAGCTGGAGTGTCTCAGCTTGCAGTGTAACCGGTTGACCAAGATCGAGAACCTCGACAAGCTCGTCAACCTGACCGAGCTGTACGTGTCGGAGAATGGTATCGAGAAGCTGGAAAACCTGGAGCAAAACAAGCTACTCGAGACGCTCGATGTGGGCAAGAACCGTATCCAGCATATCGAAAACATTGGCCATCTGCAGGCGTTGGAAGAGTTTTGGGTAAGAACCTCACAAACGGCGTGGCCCGGAGCTACATTCATTCCTTACATCCTTCCTCGGTTCTAGATGAACGATAACGCCGTATCGGAGTGGTCGTGCGTGGATCAACTGGCGGAGAACAAGAAGCTTGCCACCGTCTACCTGGAGCGCAATCCGGTCGCAAGTGATGTCAATTATCGACGCAAGCTGAAGCTGGCGGTGCCTTGGCTGCAGAAGATCGATGCCACTCTGTGTCGTTAAGAGGCCCCACATCACCCCACTTGGCACCAAACTATTTAATAAAGATAAGGTTCATTAACGCACAACACAACGCCTCGCGATATGCTGATCAGGGTTTTATTGGCAACAGGCATCAATGAAGGGGGCGCAGATTATGAATACTTTACACTCCGGAATGCAGAATTACGCGACCGAGAGCACCACTGACTAATCAACTAATGAATAGCTAACAGAAAACGTACGAAACATGGTTTATTGTGGGTATAAAGCTCTAGCACACAAATTCACCGGCACCTGCCGTTGGATTGCTGGAAGAATCGTGACTCGTTACCGGTGCCGTTCCATTCTGGTGCGGTGGTTCCGATGACGTCTTCGGTTCATTATCATCATCATCATCATCGTCATCATCGAAGGATTTGCCCGTTAACCGTTTCAATTCCATTCGATAGCGTTGCAGTTTGTTCTCCTGATCGGTCAGCAGCTCAAGCAGATCCTCCTGATCGTGTCGTACCTGTTCGAGCTTGCTATCGCTTTGGTTAGCGCGGGTTTCCGCTGTCGTAACACGCGTTCGTAGCTGATCGAGCTCACCTAAAAGACGAGCATTCTCTGCCTCGTAGTACGACAGCTTGGCACGATCGGTTTGCTGTTCGAACGTCAGCATCGATAGGCGGCTTTCCAGTGCTTCCACACGCCCCGTATCGGCCGGTGGAGTGTCCCGTGCGGTGGTGGCAAGCATGTGCAACGGTGAGGAGGCTTGCGATGACTGATGATGGCTTCCGGTGATGCCCAATGGACCACCGGCTTGCAGTTGTGCTTTGAGCAGAATGTTTTGATCCTGAAGCTGTGCATTGCTCGAGCGCGATTGTTCCAGCGATTGCACTAGCTCGTTCACCCGGCCCTCGCTTTGTGCCAGCTGCTGCTGTAGGGCCTGTAATCGAGCATCCTGCTCCCGGATGATGTCCTTGTACTGGCTAACCAGCCCGGACGCTTCCTGGCTGAGCGTAAGCTCGGCAATGTTAGCACCACCAGCACCGAAACCATTCACCGTTTTGGTGATCGTGGACTCGAGTGATTTGAAAAGCCGGCAGAACTCATAATCCAGCAGCAGATCGGTGGTGGCCGCTATGCGTATCTGTGGCTGTTTGGCCGATTTGCTGTAGTTCTCGTGCTTCGACACCTCGCCCAGCTTTTTGTTGTAGGTATCGAGTCCGATCCGTTTGATCAGCAGCTGGCACAAGAACTCACGCTGATGCTCCTGCACGCTATTGTCGTTGAACTGGATGCAAAGACCCATGAGGAAGGCGCACAGTCCCTGCACCAGATACTCGTTGTCACCGTGCTCGTTGGCCGAAATCTGCCCGGTAAGGTAGGCGATCGTGCCCGGAATCGTGAGGAATGTGCGCACCGCTAGCTGACAATCGGCCAACCACACGGACAGTAGCATCAACAGACCGACCTTGCTCTGGAACTTGCAGTTTGCCTGCTGCAGCAACTGATTGCACTGCTCGAGCAGCGAAACTGGTTTGCTGTTGTGTGAGGTGGCCAGTACCACACGCAGTAGCTCTTCCTTCTGCGTCGGATTGTCCAGCAGCGCGTGGCTCAACGAAACGGAGGCAAACCAGTTCGAGAGTGGATCGGTGCTGAACAGATTCCGACATAGCAGCTGACCGCTGGTGATCTTGTTCGTTTGATCGGACGATTGCAGTAGCGTCTTGACGAGTGAACTCTGGCCACCCTCGTTGCGGTACAGGTAGCTCTGGAAGCAGTACAGCACCGCGCACCGAAGCGGAAGGGGTTGCTTTTCGTTAACCATCGACATGAGCAGCAGTACGATCGCGGACAGTGGTGTGTCGCACGGTGCCACAACGGAGTTGAAGTAATCCTGGTTCTGACCATCGCCACGTATCACCTCGGCGATCGTATTGATCGTTTCGATCAGTAAATCCGGCGGTACTCCGCTAGCCATGATGATGTTGCAGATGGCCGCTAGCAAACCGGAACTTCGGATCGCTTTCTGGCAGGAACCGATCACTTGCTGTGGATTGCTCGGTGACACGAGTGCACGGATCACCTGCAGCATGCAGTGAAGGTTTGAGACCTTCTGGGGGCTCATACCCGTTTGATCTTGCTCGGGCGGTAGTTCGAGCATCGGTGCCAATCGCTGAATGTAGGAACCTTCCTTGAAGAACTGCTGATTGCTGGGATTGTTCTTCAGCAGATTTAGCATGAGAATGAGACAATCCTCGACTACGATCCCACCGTCCGAGCAGCCCTCTTCCGTGATCACATCTAACAGGCGATCGAACGCATTCTCGAATGCAACGATCTTCTGAATGTTGCCGTTGCCCTTCGTCAGCTGGATCATCAGTAGCAGTGCATCGTTGCGGATCACTTCGCGACTGTCGATCAACAGATCCATCATCTTCGACACACCCATCGGACTGACGAGAACGATCTCCTGGATGTCTTTTGGCCGGTTGGCCAGCAAGTTCGTCAGCAGCTTAATCGCTGCCCAGCGCACCCGGAAGTCGTACTCTTCCAGACATCCCAACACCAAACAAACGTTATCGGGTTTTTTGATGAAAATCTCCGTAAACTGTTCCCCGATGTTGGCCGTTACGTTCGGGTTGTCCTGTTCCTCCTCGAACTGCTCGGGTGTGGTAACGTGGCACAGCGTATCCAGGCAGTAGCCGATGATTTCGCTATCCGATCGGTCCTGCTCAAGCACCTGCAGCATTGCACTCATTCCGATGCCTACTTCGATGCGATACTTTTTGGAAAGTGCTTTCAACGCACGGCAGGCATCGCGCCGATCGTCCAGCAGGGTGGAACTGGTCACCCTTTCCACCAGCAGCTCGACCTGGACGGAAGAAACGGAAACAATCGTGAGACGACCGATAGGGCCAACTACTCCGGGCGCTTACCGTTTCTGCCCCACTGGGAGTCTGGTTGGGTTGCTGCGACCCCAGCACGGACTGGAGGCCACTTTTGAGGAAATTCATCGTCGCGAATTTCCCGGACCCGAGTTTTCAGCCCCGAAAATCCTGCTCAGCGCGACCACGTCAATATTTTTGCTTCCCCCAACCCCTTCCTCCCCTGACCGTTTGTTGTTTGCTCCTGTCAGCTGTCATCGACCGTGCGTTTAAGTCGTTCTCTTCATTTCCTTCCGGGTTTTTTAAGCTCCACAAAACTGCAGTGGCTATTTTACTGTTTTAATTGAGGACTCTAGAACATTAAATTCTGTAAAACTACCGAACTAGTGCTCTAACAGAGGAGGATTTGTGTTTTTGGGACGAAGCTAGCGGCTGATTTGAAACCTCAGCAGGACTATCATCGACTTCTGTCAAGCGGGTGATGCGGTGTTTTGCTCCAGGAATCCCCAACTAGAAGTGGATAGAAATTGGAATCTTGTGAAATAATTATCCTCTACTGCACGTGAACCAGCTAAACCATGTCGGACATACAGACACTGATGGATATGGGATTTCCGAAGGAGAAAGCGTAAGTATCAACCCCGGGTGCCCCGTGTCTGTAGCTTCTTTGATCTCTGATGGTCTTGTTGTCTCCTCCCTCCTTTTAGCGAGCGAGCGCTGGAGGTAACAAATAATAAAGGAGTCGAGCAGGCCATGGAATGGTTGCTAGCGCACGCCGACGAACCTTTGCCACCTGCAACGACCGGTTCCACAGCAGCCGATGGAACGGCCACATCCGAAACAGCCAACAGCACACCGGCGGCGGATGGGCAGACCGCGGACGGTGATGGTACGTCCGCGGATGCCGTGGCCAAGTCACTGAAATGCGACGAATGCGGCAAGCTGTTCAAATCGCAGGAAGAGGTAGAGTTCCACGCGGCCAAGACACAGCACAGTAGCTTCTCCGAGTCGACGGAGGAGAAGAAACCACTCACCGAGGAAGAGAAGAAGGCCCAGCTGGCCCTGCTGGAGGAGAAGATGAAACGGAAGCGCCAGGAGCGCGAGGAGAACGAAAAGAAGGAAGCGATGGAGCGGGAGCGGCTGCGGATCAAATCGGGAAAGGATATGCTCGAGGCACGCCGCAAAATGGAGGAGCAGGAAATGAAGAAACTGATGGATCAGCGGAAGCGCGAGAAACTCGAAACCAAAGCGGCCCGCGATCGGGTTCGTCTGCAGATCGAGGCAGATCGTGCGGCTCGCAAGGCGAAAGATGCTGGGTAAGTGACGGAGCATGGACTCCTAGATCGTACGGCATATTGATTCCTCTTTTGCCTTTCGACAGTGAGCCTGCAGGAGTCACTTCGCCGACATCCACCACCAGCAGTGCGACGGCTACATCACCAACGGCCGCTGCTACGGTGGCCAGCCCACCGAAACCTGCCGAAACGAAGAGCTACACCACTGCCAAGATCGCCATTCGTATGATGGACGGTAGCCAGCTGGTACAGACGTTCCAAGCCAGTGAGCAGCTGGCCGCGGTACGGCTGTTTGTGCAGCTGAAACTCGGTGCCATCGACACACCGTTCGGACTGATGACCAACTTTCCCAAGAAAGTGTTCACCGACGAGGAATACGACATGCCACTAGACAAGCTGGGACTCGTCCCGAACGCGGTACTGATCGTCACGAAGGGTTCATAAGTCGCGAAGTGTTTGTGTTCGTTCCGGTGGCGGGCCGGTTTATGTAAAATTTCTCTATAACAATTTCTAATGCGATCGATGGTTGTATGTGATTCAAAACGCGATATAAAGAGTCACGACTCTCTTTTTCTCGGAAAGTAGCTTGTACTTTATTTATACGTTACTAGCGCTTCTAGTTTCGGTGGTACTTACAAAAGTCCTCTAGATTAGACGAGGATCACCTCAACGAATTCATCGTCCACCTGAGGCCCTTCACTTTCCTCACCGTCGTTACTTTGCGAAAACACTTCATATACTACCGAGTAGTAGGTTGCTTTGGGCTGCACTTCATTATGCTCCATCGCGTACTCCTTGGGAACGACGTCCGGGTAGAGGATCGGGTGAGCTGCGTTGCAATTGCTAATGATGGCACCGCCACCACTGTTTGTTCCTTGTCGCTCCAATCCAACGATTCCGTCACAATCGGTCAGCTCGAGCTGCTTGTTGAAGCAAATGCGAATCTCGTTCAAAATTTGTAGATGCGTTTTCGAGTCATGGTAACACTCGATTGCTAGATCCTTGCCATAGTAACCGAACAGCGCCTTATTGAGCGTCGCCAAGCTGTAGTTGAACCCGGGTAGAATGTTACCCCCGGCCGCGAATCCAGAACCCACCGAATACTTTTCAAGCCAGCTCAATCCCTGGCCAAAGTACTTCAGTTCCGTGTTGAGCTGTTCGATCATCTCCGCCGCACAGGTGCCGTGCTTGAGCCACTCGTGTTCCCACAGCGAATCGGTCGGTTTGTTCGCTTCCACATTGAGCCAGTGCTCTTCCAGCTGGGACTCGATCGAGGACAGCTGACTCACATCGAAAACTGCCGTTTTGTTGCAGAATGCCGGACCGATCGTGTTGATCTTGGTGGGCCAAATGCCATGGATCGTCCAGACGATATTGGGCGATGGTAGCCCGCAGATGTGGTCCTTGTTGTGCTCACGCCACTCATAACAAGCCGTTATTGGCCACCGTTGGGTGAAGATAAGCAGATCGAACGGATGATTACCAACGGCATCACGATCATCAAGCGTCGAGCTAAAATTAAACCCAAGTGATGCACGAAATTGTTTCTCAAACTCCCCTAAGCCCCTCTTTGCATACCTGGCAGGCTTGGAGAAGCAAATTTGGGTGGAAAAAGCGAAAATTAAAAGTATTTTCACAAACAAAGACTCCATCGCACTTCTCGATCGCGAAGGTTGATGCGGTCGTTTTTCGAAAACACCCAGCTGGCGTTTTTCGAAAAAAAAGGTGAACGATCGGGCAAATCGAGGATCGGGAAAAGGAAGATCGCGAGCAAACAACCTCGTTGAGTTACGGGACGGCTAAAATTGTCACCAATCGAGGATGTTTGATGGGAACAGGGGAAAAATGGGACAGCCGGAATGTCGCGATCGTCTCTACCCTGCTCGTGTCTGTTGCAACGATTTAAATGCTCACGCACGTGGTAGTTTCTCCAGGTGATCTTACATAAAAAAGCTTGCGTTTGCATTTGATTTATTCCAAAATATATCTCATCAACACAAAAGAAATACACCCCACTTAGAATGAGTTTAACTGGAGCCTCTTTTAGGGCTGTTATGCGTGTTACTGGAAAAGGAGTTTACGTGAGAAAAAACGAAACAAAGAGTAGATAAATCCTAACAAATAAATGAAACCTTTGAATTGTAGCATTAAAGCCATCCGTAGTTAAATCTCTTCTGCCTCTATACGCGTGTTAGGCTTATTGTTAAAGTGGATCTGTAGGCTTTCTCTTATAAGGAACTGCACTGTATTCAAAAGCATCCAATCTCTTCTGAAAACTTTGGATCGATACGATTGCCCCTCTAATCGGTACGTGTTAGTGCAGGCACACTTGTGCCTATATAAAACGCTTCATATATTATTTATGTGGCTTTGGAATCTGCAGCATGACCAAAATATCAAATTTCCTACAACAGAACTCCTTAACTGCTACAAACTAGGGACGCGGACTGCGTACCCTCCTGACTGTAAATAAATTCGTAACAACATTGCCTATACTCTGCCCGCCGCTCACCACATTCATATCAGCATTCACTCTTGAAACTATAATTTCATTCACACAAATAACACGATCGCCAACCTTTTTGATAAACAATTTAGATTTAAATAAAAAAACGAAACGAATTGCCTCTAACATCAAACATATTAGTGCCGGGCTATGCACCTTCAGGTGTACGGTTCTATGGTGATCAAATGGTGGGCACGATCGACACGCTGGAAGCACCGGAGGTGGCGTGGCCCGGTTTACTTGGCGCTAGCATCAGCTCCTTGTCGTTCAAGAGATCATGTTGGCTGTTCTCGTAACGGTTCTCGATGTCAATCTGCTGCAGCAGCGCGGCTTGGGACTCGCGAGCTCCAACTAAAAATACACTTTCCTACGGTGGATACAAAACAAACAACGTAATTAACACACAATCGCCGGGTTTGCTAGAGATAGACACGCCGATTGCGGATTGCTTTTACACCTTTAATATATGACTTTCACGACGTTAACTTCATTCCACTAGACTAGACAACACTAAACGAGATCGCGTGCTCAGCCTGCCCACTGCACAAACATTAACGTTTTATCCCACGTCCGCATAACTTAACAGAAAAGGAATAAATAATCTAGACTAGGACTGTAACACGCAACAAAGAAGTAACGTAGCACCAGGAACCGTTGAATAGAAGGGTATCTATTATGTTGAATCGAGTATTATGAAGGAAGTAAACAGGCAGCACCATAAGACGAACACACGGGAACAAAGGAGGTAACAGGAAAGACACAACCGCTCGTAATTCAAACGCCAACAAATGAATAGATCCTCCTCGAGTTACACACAACCACAGAGCACTAGAGAGCGAGGAGGTTAGTTAGATAGTTTAGCCGCTCTTTTCCCCATTTGGGCTGGCTTGTTGGTTCACTCCAGCACCACCATCACCATCTTTTTCATTACTACCGTTACTAACTTCTTCTCCCTGCACCTGCAATGATACAGCATCCAGAGACGAGAAAAGGAAGAAAAGAAAAAGACATGTTCACGACACGAATCTGAAACACACATCGCTCACCCGCGACACACGCAATGAAACGAGAATGTAGCGCTTGCAATGTTCCAGGCGTGAACACACAATAGTTGGCAGCAACACAACTGGTGACACGGGCGGCACAAATCAATGTAAAGAATGGTGTGGTGTTGGAGAAGAAAGAATTAAATTGACTAGCGTCCAGCATGTCAATGCGTGAGCCCTCTATGGTTCCTCTGTTCTATTAATGATATCTTATGGAGCTATGTAAAATCTGAGCGATAAATAGATGAAAGATGAAGCACGTGAGGAATACGTTCCAGTACACATAACAAACAATAACAGAAAAGGCAGGCAACAAAGGCAGTAGGAACAAGCTCCAGAAAAGTAGAAACATAGCATAGAATCGATCAGTCGAAATCGATCCTGCGAGAACGAGCTGCAGGCTGGGCACAATCAACCCTTACCTTGACGGCCTTGTCGGAATAGATGTCCATCTTGTCGTAGATGATGGCATGGATGCCGAGGCTCTTTAAATGCTTGATCGTGTCCTTACAGTTATTGTCATCACCCCAGCAGAAAATAATTAATCCTTTCTCGGTGGCCAGATTCACCTGCAATTAGAGAATGAGATGAGCAACTTCATACGAACAAACAGCACACCGGCACCTGACTTACCTGAGTTTGATCACGCAACAGATCCTCAGTGTGTGCCACAATTCCCAGCAGCTCCGTTGCGTACGCATTGCGAACCGCCATCTCGATCGAGTTGCAACGAGGATCGTGATAGCTCGGATAGCGGCTGGTCACACCGAGCGTTAGGAACATGACCGGATAAAGGTTCTGCTTGAGCCTCAGCAGCGTACAGATGTCCGCATCGAAGCAAGAGAACACGATCCGTCGCGTACCGGCTTTCGCGAGCACGACACGCAGTATGCAATCGACGTACTGGTTCGAATCGAACGTCATTTCCGACTCCATCCTGCCATCCTTCAGCTTCTGGGACCACTTGATCTCGATGTTGAAGCCACAGTGCGGATCGATCTGCTCGAGTGCATCGGCCAGCTGCGGGAACGGTTGGTGTTCCTCCAGGTCCTCGTCGAAGAACTTTGCCTCCCGGTTTCTACCCTCGACCACGTGGTAGACCTGTGCTCGAGGGAGGTCAACATTGTTACACATGCCATTTTCCATTGCATTTTTGGAATGGTTTTTTGTTTGGATTATGTATACTAATCAAGTTAACAAGATGATCGAAAAACGAACGTGATTAATAATCTCGCTTGATGGTGCTCAGAACACACACCGAAAACTAGGAAGTGGACAGACTGCAGCAGGGAAAATAGCTACAACAGGCACAAGGTACCCGCACAACACTTACCTTCAAGTTGCGCAGCTGCTCCAGCGTCAGTTCACGCATTGGAAGCTCCAACATATCGTTTGTTTCGAGCGTCGTTTTGCGCTTCAGCGAGACGTAGATGTCGAAATCATGGTAGATCACCGGCACCAGATCCTTGCTGAGCTGCACATCGAACTCCACCATATCGGCCCCATGCTGTACCGCCTTCTTCAGTGAAGCGATCGTATTCTCACGGATCACATTGCCATCGCTAGCCTTAAAGCTCGTCCCGGAACCACGGTGTCCCACGTCCAGCCCCGTCCAGCGCTTGTTCCAGTAGCGAATATAAGAACGCTCCAGGGTACAAAGCGGGGGCAGCAGGGGTGTCACTTTCAGGTACTCGATCCTCATCATCCCCAGCGGACGATGCTTGCTAGCACAGGTTACCGGTAGCTCTAGGATGCCCTCTGATTTCTTCAGGAAATTGGGCAAAATGTAATGGTAGCCCAAGTGATGCGGTGGTTCGTCTTCCTTCGCCTTCGAGCTGTACGAGTAGAGATCGACCAGGTAGGCCACATTCTCGGGTTCCGCTACCGTGACGTTGAAGATGAGAAAATCATCCTTCTGGTAAGGGCACCCGAACTGCGACTGCTGCTCATACGTTGCGTTCGGACTACGCATTGACGCCACCTCGACGAAGGAGTAGGTTGTGGCCGCTTCCGTTCCATTTTCGCGCGTATCGCTTGACAGCGATTCCTCAAGCAGCGAGGACACATTCTGCGTTTCCGCGTTAATGCGCAAATTCATCGTCGTTATCTGGTGATGTGAGAAAGGGAGAGAGAGAATATACTTTCAGATAATGTATAAACCAGATTGCAGCTCTCAGCTCACCTTGACATACAGTAGCCGATTTTTGATGCGCTCCTTAACGGAAAACGGATTATCAAAGAACTTGAACTGGACGATCGTTTCCGTGGTAAGCCAACCCTTGTCCAGCTTAATGTTCCCGTTAATATCACCGAGGGTATCGATCTTAGAAGGGGCCTTCTTGCTACCGGATTGACCATTTTCGCTTTCAACTTCATCTCCCGCAAATACCGGCACCTGGCGTGGCACGATGTGTGTCTCGAACCGCCGCACATGCACATTCTCCGTTGTTGGATCGACGGAACAGATCAGATAGCGATAGGTTATGGCCACATCACGCGGCAGATCCGTTTCCAGCGTCCACAGCTTGCTTGTCTCATCTAGAATTGTACACGAAAAAGGAAGATCAACAGTTCCGTTAAGTCGTTTCTTTATGCGCGCTTTATGCAGCACGTGCGGCGAGCACGGGCTGAATGGAGCGTGAATTGCCTCAATCGAATTACCGGGACGGTTAGGGGACTGGTCAGATCGCTCTCAATGGAATTGCCGTCCAACAATTCAATTAACGACACTTGCAACACAGTATGCAGCGAAGTAGACTGTTCTCTTCCTGCGCGCGGCAATGATCAGTCGGTTCTTAAATAGCACAACAACATTGACCCTCCTATCAGTCTGTCTACCCCATCCGGACGTACAGCAATCAACGGCTTCCCACAATCGTGTGCTCGCTTTGGATTGTCCAGCCTCCCCCTCTGATTCAGACAGGGTCATTCGGCCGCACTGATCGCAGTCGCTAGACGAAGTTAACAAAATGATCATCTGCATGATCAATGAACAACGTGGTCGTTCGAGGTCACTTTGCCGTCGACGTAAAACCCAGGGGGGGGGGGGGGGTGTTTCCTTGTTTTAATCGCAAAAATAAAACGGACACAAATACACGCCTCCTGCGTTTGTGGGTTTTCCTTTCAGAAATACATATCCACCACCGATGTCCCCAAAAACTTGTTTCTGTGAAAACGTGTTGTTTCAGTGGAGAGTGGGATATACGGAACACTAATTATTGTTTTAGAAAGTTTGAATGCTTAGCCCAATGCTGTGATGCAGAAAGTAGAACGATACACTCGCCAATCGTCGCCGGAACGAGTTTTTGGGGCTGATGAAGAGATAGAATCCAGGAAGAAGTAAGTTCTCGAGTCCGTAAAGGATCTGTAAGCGGATCTGCAGATAGGCTTTTGGGAATTCCCCTACGCACGGACGTTCTACGTTACAAGCGACCTAGGTGGAACGACGACTACACCACTTGCTCCTGATCGACCTGAAAGCCCGCCGCGTGATGTGATCGCGCTTTTGATCGCTCAAGGAGCATCTCGCGCGCCGTTCGATCTGCCCATCTTGGTGTTTGTGGGTTCGGTGGGTTTTGTTTCTTTGCCCCCGATCGTACCGGTACGGTCAGTTTATTATCAACATCACCGACAACCGGTCCGGTGATCAGCCTGTACACAGCGGGATTTCGCTGGTGGTGCTGGTTTTAGCGCTAGCGGTTTCTGTTTGTGCATTCGTTCGCCGTTGTTCCGACCCATCAAACGGATCAGTTGCAGCGGTCACGATGGAGCAGTTGGTTCGTTGGTTTTCGGTTACCGGTCTTATACTCCTGCTGGTGTTGAGTAGTGTACGATGTGATGCCGTCGAGCAGGCTTCACTCAACAATGGCGATCCGTGCGTTACTCCGATCGGTACCGAGGGAATTTGCCTACCAGTGCGCCAGTGTCCCTATATTATTGACTTTCGAAAAGCGCCCAACCTAACGTACGTAGAGAATGATTATTTGGAGAGTTTAAAGTGTGGTTCGATGGTTAAATCTCCCAAGCTACCACCTATTCCGTTGGTGCGTATTCGTGAACATTTGCTTCACTTTACTTCATTTTCTGATCAATCCCCATCATTTGCCGTTCTCTAATTGCCCAGTTGTGCTGCCCGAAGCATAAAAATGAAGAAAACTGTGGTCCACAGTTCCTCGCGACACGGATCATCGGTGGAGAAGAGGCCGAACCGGGGGATTTCCCGTGGGCAGGCTTGCTGTTCTACGAAATCCGGAATCGCACTAAGCCCAATTGCGGTGGAACGCTAATCACCAAGAACCATGTGATAACGGCGGCGCACTGTGTTGTCGATCGACCGAAATGGATTCTGTAAGTGTGCAGTTCCAGGGCGGAGGCAATTACTTATCACCAACACCGTATAACGGGTATTTGACGCATCTACCGTAGGAAATTCGTACGCTTCAATGACTTCAACATAAGCAGAACGGAGAACTGCATCGAGATTGGCAACGACACGGTGTGCCGGGATGACTATGCGGTGGACAAGATCGTTCCGCATCCCGAGTACAACATGAAGCAAAGATCCCGCCCCAACGATATCTGTTTGCTGTGGTTGGCCAGGGAAGTGGTGATCACCGATTTTTTAGTACCGATCTGTTTGCCACTGTCCTCCGAGCTGCAGGCGTTGCCGGTTGTTGGTGAAGAGTTTATAGTCGCTGGATGGGGCGCGACAGAAAATAGTGAGTAAACCACCCCGCTGCGGACAAACCCGGTTTAGGCGCCTGAGGCTAATGGTTTCTTCTTCCCGCTTCTACCTTCCAGGAACAATGAGTGAGGTGTTGTTGTGGGTTGAACTGCCAGGAGTAACAAATGATGCCTGCAATACGGTGTACGCTGTAGCCAATGTAACGCTGTCGGATAAACAGCTTTGCGTTGGTGGGCTTGAGGGCTTGGACTCCTGCCGAGGGGATTCGGGTGGGCCACTGATGAGACAGGAAGGGCTAAACACGTATCTGGCCGGTGTCGTGAGTTTTGGAGCGACAAAGTGTGGCTCCGAAAATCTGCCCGGTGTTTACACCAACATAGTCAAGTATCTGGACTGGATCGAAACACAAATCTTTGCCGGACAATTTGTGTAGCGACCTGACCCCTCACACCCCGGGGGTGGGTGGCTAAAGTGTATCAGGAATGCTAGTTTTAACATCGACTTGAAGAGGAACAACATAAATGCTATGTTAATATTAGTATCTAATGTGTTCAGAATCGTTTCAAAAGTTATTCGTCGAATCCTAGTCGACAGTGGAAATCGTGATCATAGTTCTGTGTTGTTTCAGCTTCGCTATAGCTCCTCATTACATCTGGAGCCATATATCTCTCTGAAGATTCTCTTCCTGAATTCCGACACTCTTTTTAATTCATTAATAAGGTCCCAAAGTCATGTGCTTACCTGGTTCACGATGCAGCTGAACGCACTGTTCCGGATCCCAGTTGCCTAGGGCTTCGCAGTTACCCGTGATCGCCACCGTTTCATCCTTTAGCAGATCGTATGTCACGAGCACGCGAAACGTGTGCCGCCGATCACCCGCCGGTTTCGGGGGTTTCGTTTTCTTCGCCGACGATTCCTGCCTTTCGGAAGACCCCTTTCCTTCACCATTTTCCTCTAGGAACCACCACCGTTGCATTTTGAATTTTGCTGAAGCGAGAAAAGTAGGCTTGCTGCGATTATTCTTTTTGGATTCGCGATTCTCGTCTCGTGTTGGGTTTCAAATAACATGGCCCCGGGAAGTTTGTTCTCTGTGTTCAATAACTATTGCTATGCGTTATCATTGGCCTCGCGTAACAGCAACCACCGACAACAATAACTGCTGACCAAATTAACTTCCGCGATGAGAAGGGAAGGAGTTCAATGGCTTTGCAATCGCGTTGTGGTTTGTTGTTGATATGCTGCACACATCGGATGACTGCGATATACGGTTCGCGCGCCTGCTTGGACTGTTGATAAAGAGGGGCAACAGGATCACGTGTATTACAGCAATCAGCGTGAGCAAATAGCCGAGCGAGTGTTTCGATTGGGTGCCGCGGCGGGGGTGGTGGAAGGTATAATTACATGTCGTTGGCAACAACGGGGAGATTTACTATCGCGGTCTCAATCGGTCGGTTGGTCGGTCGGAGGAATCCTACCTTCCGATAGCCGATACGCGAATGGCCTCGCAGGACGTCGGTGATGAACGTCGAGAGATAAACAGAACACAGATCCGCACAATGAGCGCACTGCCCAAGAGGATCATGTTTTTGGCGGTTGTTGTGGTCACCGGTAGGCGGACTAAAAATAGCGCGAAACACACCCCAAAAAACGGACGATCAACAATACGCAGACAAAAACGGCCACGAGCTTGCATTGGCAAATACCTGATGTCAACAACATCTCTCGTATCGTAGTGGCACGAGTATGGCGTGTGCGGAGTAGGCTGCTGGTGCTGATGCTGCGCGCAGCAACAACAAACCTGTCTCGGGAATGCCGCCGCCTCGTGTACCGAGCCATCACGTGATGTTGGTCACCTTTCGCGCCCCGTCCGATGGATTACCAAACCGGTTCGATCCAAAACATTCACCTGCGCGCGCTAAATCCCCTTCCTGCCGTTGGTGACATGCGCTCTTCACGTCCCCGACCACCAAACCATCGAATGCTGCAGGAGGAAACCGATCTCACAAGTTCGACGTCGGTCATCTCGTAATCGGTGAACAAAGTCCAGCCATAAATGATAAAGCTGGCGCCAGCTAGCGTGCGCTTGTGACCATCGCGTCTTCACCTTGGCCTTCCTCGGACCATCGGGGCTGTAACAAAAAACTTACCTTTTGGAATCAAGAGCGAGGACACGAAGCACGAAGACGACGGGTTGTTCTTTGTTCTGCTGCTCGTCGCTCGGAACGCTCGGATAAA
Organism: Anopheles aquasalis; assembly: GCF_943734665.1. Lineage (NCBI taxonomy): Eukaryota > Metazoa > Arthropoda > Insecta > Diptera > Culicidae > Anopheles > Anopheles aquasalis. Next base: position 85,849,786 of record NC_064877.1, read on the forward strand.
GTTTGTTCGATAAGCCTTCTTTGTCGCAAAAAGCGCGAAGAAAGCGGAGTTTGATTAATGTTCACACACAGCAACCCACGGCACTACTTTATCCAGCCTCGAGCCACTAAATCAAACTCGCGAACACGGCCAAAACTGACGCGTCATCCAAGGCAACACGGTCCAACATTTATCACACCTTCCGGAACACCCGCGGGCCACCTTTTTTGCGCAACGGAAAACACTAGGAAAGTAAAGAAAAAGGGAGACGGAACGGAAAGGTGTCCTTCGGTCGCCCCGGGCTAGAGAAGAGCTCGCGAGCACGGTGCAACAACGGACGACGAGAAACAGCAGGCCATGGTTGCAGGAGCCAACGATTTTGTTGTTGCATGTGTTGTTTACGTTTTGCACAATTCGCGTTGGGTTTACGGTGTACGATCGATTACTCCCGGGGAACGGAAAATCACACGAAAAGGGCGATTAATCGCGGAGTGCAATTTAACAACAGGAAAAGGAGTTAATTTAAGGTAAAAATGCAACATAAATTAATAAAAAATGAAAAGAAAACTCAATAAAGTTCGAATAAATGTTCGAATTCGAAGTCAGCTGGTGTGCTGTCAAAGCGTCTGTCATTCCCAGGAGGTGGTGATCGTGGGGGTAGTGATTATTGTTGCATTGTTGTGTGTTCCGCTCGCTGCCCTGGTGCACCATTTAATCGCCTTCCTTCTCGTGTGGATTCAGCAGAAACCCCGTAGTTTGTGTTGTGGTTCTTCCGGGATTTCGAGATCAGCTGTTTGGTGACCGCGAATTTGCAGTGAAAACCGAAGAAGGTCGCACACCGTTACTAGGTTGGTTGGTTGGGTAGGTGGCAAGTGGCAGGTGTGAGATGCAAATTGGGCATCACCTCAATGCCACCGGATGAGGTTGGGGCAGTAAGCGAAGCAAGACAACGAAGAAGAAGATCAGCTCTCAAAAGCCCAACACAACCACCCACCGTACCACCCGAGCATGTTTTCGCAATAATCGTCCGATTGTACGTTGTGTGTCCGCGGATCGTCGTCGTTTGTGCCACGGTGTGTGCGCGCGGCTTCCTACGCGAGTGCGTCATCGCGAGTGGTGACCGTGAATGTGCTGGCATTCAAGTGCTGGCGATGAGAAAGATTGTGTGAAACTGATTGTGATCTGACCAGGAATCCCGGCCCCCGGTCCTTCGAGACGGGGTCAACGAAGTTATCGAACCTGGCCTAACGGACGGCTGGACACAGTCGGACAGTGCAATTCGCTGGAACACCTTTGACCGGAGACAACAGAACGACAACAATAATTCGCCCAAGATGACGAACATGCGACCACCGAGCAAAAACATTCTGCTCAAAGTAGTCATTCTCGGTGCGTAGAAGACACTCTCACATCTCGTCTTGTCTCGTCTTTAATTGGTTCGACGACGACGACGACGGTGGAGCCTCGCATCATCACGCATTCTTGCCCTGCCTTAATAACGACCCGTTCCTTCTCGTTTCAGGCGATGGGAACGTTGGCAAAAGCTGCCTCATGAACCGCTTCGTCTCGAATTTCTTCGATGCCAACTCTTTCCATACGATCGGGGTAGAGTTCCTGAACAAAGACCTACAAGTGGACCAGGAGCGTTACACACTGCAGGTAAGTCAGTCCACGAAGGAGACGTACGAGGGCAGATAATTGAGCAAACGCGACCTGTCGACAAACGCGTGCTGCGGGGAGGGTGGTTACTCCACCGGTCGTCGGTCGATGGTCTCTCGCAAATACCATCCCAAACGACCATCCCCCACCACCCCTGGAGCGCGAACACAAACAAACCGAACCGAGCGCTTATCGGGATGGCAGGTCCGTTGTGGTCCCCCGGACTGGACCGGACCGCATCCATCAGTAGCAATATGTTGCGGTCGTGCGCGCATTCTGTGCCCCCACCAGATGTGCTTATGCTCCCGTTCTCTCTCTCTCTCTGTCTCTGGGGAGCACGTTCGTGCGACTGCTGGTGCGTCAGCTGGTGGAACGACAATATTTACCCGCGCGCGCGATAGCATAACGCGCCGTGGCAGCCGGCCAGGCCACCCGGAAGTTCCGTTTCTTTCTATGTTGCACGAAAGTTCATGTAAAATTCATAAGAATGCATGAATGAGACTTAGTAGGCCTGAGCTGGCCTGGGGAGCGGCTGGTTGGCTCACTACTTTTGGCCTACTTGGATTATTTATTCAATATTTAAAATTAATATATGGCAACGCCATCTCGCAGTGACGCTTTCTTGACGGGCATGCATGGCAAGAGTTTCTCGAGGTTTACGTGCAAACACCAAATTTTCCAAAATAGTGCCCCATCGCGCGTCGCGTTTATGAGAAAGACGCGAGCAATCCGCTTACTGTGGAATACAATGTGGCAGCACTTCACTTGAGGTTTATGATGGTGTTTCGCAGGTCGCAGGCCGTTGTTTTTCGCTACACATTATGATGTGGGAATTTTGCCACGTGCTATCCGTGGCGCACAGACGAACTACCTGGGAGCCATCCCGATGTTAGTGAACCCTTCGTAAGGTTTCGCGCTCAGGTTTCATTGGGATAGTATTTACCCCAGGAAGGGGGACTTTAGGGCGCCTGCAGTGGAACCTATTTCCCAGGAAATGGTGGAGCGATGCCTACTACCTCGAGTCGCGAATGTACGACATGTGTTCGCTGCTCCTACTACTCATCATGCTAGGCCATGGTTCATCTGAAACCCGCACCTTCCAGAACGTTTATTGCCGCCAACTTCCTTGATTGCCAGACCGATGGTGTGCGCGTGACAAAACTTGAGAGCGCACCAAAAAGCCATTAATCTTGCCATCCCATTGCCCAATATAGAGAAAGCATTGCGACAATCGTCGTTGACGTCGTCGCCATCGTCGTTCCACGAGTCGTTTGCATGTTTGAAGCCCATTAGGCTTTGCGGCATTCGGGCCATTCTTGCGGGCGAAACTAGTTTCGGACAAATGTCTTTATAATTTTTCGGATCCTGCCAGTACGTTGTTTGATAGAGTAAACAACAAACCGGGGAACCGTGCTGCGACGACAAAATGGCCAAAGCAAGCCCGTTGATGATGTAAACAGTTTATAGAGGACAAGCATCATCGCTCCGTAACCGAGATCATTCGCAACAATCAGATTAGTCATCGCCACGTTACTTAGCAACCGTACCGTACACGTTCATTCGCTCATTTGCTCGTTTGTCGATGTGATTAGTAATGAGGCGTGAAATGGGAACTAATACCGGGCTTCCTCTTTTCTATCATTCCCCCCCGGGGGGACAGATCTGGGACACTGCTGGCCAGGAGCGGTTTCGAGCGCTGCGTACACCGTTCTACCGCGGTACCGACATCTGTCTGCTCACGTACGCGATTGACGATCGGCAAAGCTTCCGGGCGTTGGTGAGTTGGCGCGACGAGTTCCTCCGGTACTACGACGTCAACCCCGAGCGGTTTCCCTTCATCGTGGTCGGCACGAAGAACGATCTGCCGGCGGCACAGCGCCAGGTGACGGCCGACGAGGTGGCCCAATGGTGCCAGGAGCATCACGTAGCCGCTTTCATCGAAACATCGGCGAAAACGTCGGAAAACGTGGCCACCGCTTTTGCGCTGGCCGTGCAGCAGTGGAAAAAGCTGGAGCGCTGCACCGAGCGGGAACTGCGCGCCCAGGGACAGGATACTATCGATCTGATGAAGAGCGTTAACCTGAGTGCGAACCGTAATCGGTTTTGCTGTGTCGGTGGCAGCAACGGTGGACGAACGGCGGCGGCATCAGGGATGCAAGATGATGATGATTATCCCAACTGAAAGTGGTGCGCTTCAAGTGGGGACAGGTGCTAGGTTTTTAGGTTAGGTTCCAGACAACGCGTTGTCATATGTGATAAGAATGTTGCGAAGAAACGTTGCGAGGCGCGAAAGGAGACAAATCAACGACGAAAATTTCATTGTGCACTCACACACAAACACATCTACCGATGCTGTCGCTCGGCCACCATCAAGCAGCAATTGCACGATCGATTGATCGATGATCGATAATTGGAATAGATAGGAAGGAAAGGCAGCCATCGCTTCAATGCTGTGTGCTCTAGAGGCGCGGAACACTATCGCGGTGATTCTATTGCCTGATGCTGCTACTGGTGTAACTGACGTCTCGTCGCCCGCCTGCTTATGCTCTTTCATTCGAACCGCCTGCTTGGGCTGGCATTTTATTTATTTGTTTATTTTCATTCGTCCTCGAGTGTGGTTTCGCTCGATCGCGCAATCATGTGTGTGGTCCGTATCTCTTCGTACCTGATTGAACCGCATTTAAATGCTCGATCACGACCACCCCGTGCTTGCAAATGCAATAGAACGAGTGTAGATTGCGCTCGATGTGTCGATCATTTCTTTCTGTCTTTGTTGTCGAATCGAATGGTGCCTGGCAGCTACAATGCAGCGGTTCTCGTGTGCGAGCGAGCAACCACTTTTCACACTCTTCAGCACTACTCACAGAGCAATCGTCGAGATTTTTAATATTTTGTAAAAAAGTCCACGGAGCCAACGCGGCCGCCGGTTAGGCAAATGTTGTAAGCAATAATTTAATGTTGAGTTTATGTATATTATTATGTTGTAACACATTCCACAAAGATGAAAGACAGCTGCTGACATGAAGGCTGGCTATAATTCCGCTGTTTCCGCGCTGCATTCGCAATTCCAAGAGAAGGCTGGTTCCGATTATGGATAAGGGTAGGGGGAATGCAAAGAAAAGACTATCGTCGAATCGATTTGAAGAAGAGTGAGAGGAACGGTTTTAGGAGGATTTAGCTAGGGATAGATAGTGCGAAAAGGGCAACTATTTTACTAACAAAGACACAGTAGGAGCATTTAGCTCACCTGGAACCACCTGGGTGCGTAAGGATAGGAGGACGAATAGGTTGCCACAAGGATTTGGAACAGCTATTTTGTATAAGCATATTGACGATTCATTCAACAGGCAGGCAGGCAGCAAACAAGCAAACATTCACTTCTACAGATTCACTTTGTATAATAAACACCAAAGTAAAAAAAGTCAACAAATCCTGGTCCTTGCTTTCTTCGTTTTTCAGCAGCGTAGTAGAGGACGGTTTTTTCATTTTAACAAACTGGACACTTTAATATATTTCCACAAACTCTCTGTCACTCGCAGCTTGCCCCCCATCCGTTCCTTCCTCGTTAGCCTTGCTCCTTGTGAGGAAGTTATCATCGATGAAAGGCAGACGACAGGAAGGGGATCGGAAACAAACAAAATAGAAACTACATTTTTACACATGATGACACCCGCTGAATCTAACATCCTAAATGAACAAAACCAAAATAATAGTAGTAGTAATAATAATAATAAGAAAACAATGGAAGGAGCTGCTCCGTCACATTACATTCCATTGTTCGCTCACAAGGGCGCATTTACTGGGTGCTGTTTGTTACCTCGGTTTTTGCTTACATTTACTAACGCTACATTCGACGGTGGTGCTGTTGAAGAGAGGATGAATTTCGTGATCGATTTCCGTTTTCCCCATTTTTTTGCTTTTGTTTTACAAATTTCTATACAGAACAACAGCACACGCGCGGTTAAATGTTAAAAAAATTACTAAAGTACATAAAAGAGAAGTAGGTGTAACGGTATCGACAGTAACAGTAAAAACCTACTTACAGTGAAAGCTAATAATTACACGAAAAAAGATTAGGAAGAAGGTTAATCGAAACAAAAGAAACGGAAGGCACCATTGATGTATTTTCTTTTGCACCTTCTTTTCTACGTCCCAAAAAGGACTAAGCTGTGACAGTAAGACAAAACAAATTTAGTTCAAGCACCGCAAGGAAGATTAACTTG
>NC_064877.1:85860646-85893146 GCF_943734665.1 Anopheles aquasalis
GTGAGCGATCTCCGATTGCACCAGCTCCGCATTGACGGCTTCCTGTGCCTGACGCCAGGCTTCCTGTACCGCACCTTGGACCGTTTCGTGTGAGGACGAGATGTAGCTTAGCGTTTCCGCGGCCAACCCATACGCCAGGTTCTCCATCGCCGTCGTCTTGTAACGCTTCGCAATCAGATGAACCTCGTTCTGCTGACGCACCAGATCATCGAGCAGCGCCGTACCGATCGGTGGGAAAGACAGTGTACGGATCGTGCTGGTGCGTCCGGCAGAAAGCATCAACTTCCGGGCCAGTACACTGGCCAGCACGTCCACACTGTTGCTCGGCCGTACCGCACACTTGCCGGCCAGTTTCGCCTTCAGCAGTGACATCAGCTGTATCGTTTCGCACACCTCCACCTTGGTTTGGCGTTCCTCGAACTCCTGCAAGTTCTCCGCGCGTTCCAGTGCATGGCGCAACCGGCCGAAGCACACACTCTCGAAAGCGATCCGTTCGGCCAGCAGCTCCATATCCTTGCGCTGCGTTAGCCCGTTCGTTTCACGCAACATTCGACGTTGTTTGAGTAGATCCGACAGTTTGCCTTTAAGCTGTGTCTCCAGTTGGCTCAACGCTTGCTTAATCGGGTTCGAATCGGGCAGCACGAGGACACTGTTGACCGCGCTCGTTGGTCCCGATCCCGAGCTCGTCAGGCATCCATCTTGTACGATGCAATTGTCACAGCTCTCGCGCAACAGCTTCGCCACCTCCGACAGGCACCGTTCGATGAACCGGAACGAGTCCTTTTTGTCGGCGATCGGTGAAACGGAGCGGCGGGAGCGTGTTGAGCGAAGGTTGTGGAACTGCTGGACACTCTGGTCGACCAGTTCGCGCACCGACACAACCACTCCCTCGAGACTCTTCAGTCGATCCATCAGATGTTCCGGCACTTTCTGGATCGGAGTAGAACAGGGAGCCGCCGTCGTGGTGGAGCTCGTACTGGCTATACTGGCCGTTTCGATGTCACTGGCATCCCGTTTCGCCAAATCGCCGGCCAACGGTTGTACTCCATCGACACGTTTCTCGAGATTGTTGAGACGAAGCAGCACCTGCATCGGTTGCGAGGACAGCGAGGCACTGTCCAGGCTCTTGCGACGTAGTCGTGTTAGGGAGGAGGAGGATGATGACCGTGCTGGCTTGCCGGAGTTGGTAGCTGCCGGTTGACTGACTGGCGGTGATACCACTTCCGGTGTGGCCAGCTCTACACCGATCGTTTTCGCTGCGATCGGTACGCCGGCCGCCTCGAGTGCATCGATCTTGCTCTCCAGCTCGCTCACTTTCTCCTCCAGCTCCTTCTGGATCGACAGCGATTCTTTGCCTTTCAGTGACAACGATCGACGCTTTTCCGAGCGAACCATCTTCTGTTTCAGCTGCCGCACCTGTTTCTCCGCTGCCGTGTACTTGTTCGTCATGTCCTGTATCCGATCGGCCATCATGCGCGACTGTGCACCGTGCTCTTCCACCTGCCGATCGAGCTCCTTCTGTAGCGTCAGGTAGCCGATCTCCAGATCATCGTACAGTCCATGGGCATCCTTCAGTTCGCGCTTCATCGCCTTCAGTTCACTGACTGCACGCTCGAAGCGTGCCCGCAGTTCCCGGTACTCATCGGCCAGCATGTCCTTGTCGAGCGTGGCCGGATCGATCTCGGACAGGAACGTTAGATCGCTGAATGAGTCCATCCGCTTGATCTTCGTACCGCTGCCGGTACCGCCGTGCGTGCGCATTGCCGTCGTGCTCGCTGCCGTCACCAGACTGCAGATACTGGAGGCCGGGCTGGTGATGCCGCACTCCTGGAGTTTCCGGTAGAGCGATTCATTCTCCTCGATACCGCGGGCAAGACGATCCTCGAGCTCTTTCGTCGTTTCGCGGCTTTTGTTTAGCTCGTGCGTGACCTGCTCGATGATGTCCTGGCCGGCTGCACGGCTTTCCTGCAGTTGCACCATAAGCTTTTCGCGGTTCTCTTCCAGTTCGCGCTTCCGGGTCAACTCCTGTTCCGTTCGCTCGAGTGTGGTCAGCAGCTCGGACATGCGCGCCTCTCGTTCGTGTGTTTCCTCGCGCAACATCGAAAGCTCCTTTTCGGCGGCCTGCAGTCGTAGCTGTAGCTCCTTCTCCAGTCCCGTCTCTTCCTCCTGTACCGTGTTTATCGAAACGGATTCAAGCGGTTGGCCACTCTCGAGTGTACTACGGCGAGAGGTCGGTGGTGAGGAGCGGCTACGCTTGTGCAGACTTCGGTTCGAGGCGGACGTGGCGTTCGACGACGAGGACGTTCTTACTCTATCTTTGGTACGCGCGACCGCGCATTGCGGTATCGCCGGTGGCAACGGGGACACCGGTGAACCCCAGTCCCCTCCGACACTATCCCGCCGACCACCTTCCGAGGCCGTCCGGTACTCCTCCGAGTCGGACGAGAACAGCAGCGACTTGGGCGTGAGCGGCGTGACCGGCGACTGCACGACCGACTTTGGTTGAGGCTGATTACTACTAGTATTACTATTGCTACTGTTATTACTGTTACTATTACTACTGTTACTGTCCTTTACTGTGGCACTGTGCTGTGATGATGGTGCTTGCAACGGTTGTTCGATCAGCTTCGGTGGTCCACCGCGGGCCGACGACAAATGCACGATCACGTCCTTCCGAGGGGCGACCAGCGTATCGACCACATCTTCACCACCAACGAGCGGCACCACACCTTCCATGTGATGCAGCAACCCATTGCCACCCCCGTGGCTGTTGTTGTTGTTGTTATTGTTCTTCTCCAGCTGCAGCAGCTTAATTTTCTTTTTTTGCTGCTGCGATTGCTTCTGTTCGATCGCCTCGCTGGCCGCGATCAGCTCGATCTCGAGCGGTGAGGTCGGTGTGACGACGACCGGTGTACCGCCCGGGGGACTGTCCGCTAACGTTTTGAAGTTGTCATCGTTCTGGTTGCTCAACCCGAGGCTGTTGTTGTTGAGCGTTGCCTTCGTCGTCGGTGGCAAACCGGCCGCATTCTTCAGCACGTTGATCCAATTGTTGCGAATGTTGATCGTGCCGGTCGACAGTACGATCCTGTGGTTGTCCCAGGTCTACAAGAGAGAGAGAGAGAGCGTGAGCGTTGAGTAAATGAAGAGAAGCGTCGCCTTCAGACGGCCATACTCACCATAAGCTGAAAACCGTAACCCTTGTTGACCGGTAGCTCGGTGATGCTGGTGATGCTGTTCACGTCCAGCACACCATCCAGGACGCCCTTCTCCTCAGCCACCGGATCACGGTAGTAGAAAAGGGCGGCACCACGCAGTGTGAACCAGTGTTTACTCCAATCGCCCGTCCGTACATCCTGTTTCTGCAGCCAGCCCTTTTTCGCGTGCAACAAATCGGTAGCCTCCGAACTGGGGACACGATGCTCCGAGCTTTTACCGAGATAGCTAGCGGGCGCTTCGTCCATACCGCAGTCACCATCGGGATCGCCCCGTTCGTGCGTTTGACTAGGCTTCAGCTTCAGCAGACTAGACGAGTTGAGACCCGCGTTGTTCGAGGTAATGGGCGGTGCCGGAGGTCCTTGACCAGTCTTACCACCACCACCTCCACCCGAGCCGCTCGTGGACGTTGGGATCTTCTTCACAATGGCGGAGACGATCGCGGGCGCACTCGATGGTATGCTGAGCGACTGGGGCCGCATCTGGAGCGGTGTGGTGGGGATCGTGTTTTCGTCCTGCGGACTCTCGTGTTGCGGCGCGATGAGTGACAGGCTGTCGGAGATGCAGGGGCTGCTCCAGCGGTTCACGTTCGTAATCGTGTTTGCGATATCCTTCAGCTTTGGTTCGTCCCTCGTGCGTACCAGTTCCGACGCACCAACGCCACCGCCACCACCACCGCTGACGTCCAGCAACAAACACTTGGCCGCTACAGAGAGAGAGGAAGAGAAGAAGCAAAGGGGAAAGCGATGGTCACGAACTGTTTGACTGCGTGTTGTGTGCGTTCTTCGGTTGTTTTTCGTTCGTTCTGGTGAGCGTCACGACGAGCCCTTTACGGGGGCTTTGGGCAAGCTGGTTGCTGGACTGTTGTTATGGCATGAGGCCCCTTCCCTTCCACTCCCCCCCCCCCTCCCCCCCGGTAATTATGAGGCATCACCGTCTTGAACGTGTTGGAGGAATTTCAAGAACAGATGATTCGCCGCTGTCCGCGATGGCGGACAACTGCATGTGAATGTCAGTAATTTGGTTTCTGCTCCAAGACATTCCAAGCACGGTCTTCTTGAACCGTCGTTGTCTCCACGTGCCCGCCGTGCATGATGGCGATGATGATGATGCAGTTGAATGCGTTCAATAAAAGACACCGGCACATCATACCCCGGTTCGATGCTAAGTGCTGGAACATACCGCATCGGTGCAATGCACCGATGAGAATTCCATAATCAATTGCAGCGCAACCCGAGTCCCTGGTGTTCCACCTGGCCACCTGGCCACATCAGCAACCAACTTGGCGGTCGGCGGCAACTATCTGTTCCTTTGTGTGAACGCACATTCGGTGCGTGCGCCAGACATTGACACAACGACGTGGGCTTGTTCGCATGAAAAATGAAGTTTCAACATGCGGCCAACAGTCGACCCGATTCGCGACCTCTCTAACATCTTTATAACCGTGTCACACACCGTACAGCGTTAGCTGCTCCATTCCACTCCTCTCTCGTCTCGAGTGTTGTAAGCGTAGATGTAGAACCACTCATTAACAAGGGCAAACTGCGTGCCCCCCCCCCCCCCCCCCCCATGGCTGGTAGGTACATCGCAATGACAAGACACGCAAAAACCGACCATAAATTCAATTAAAGTGCCCTCATTGCCGGCACCCGAAAGCCCTTCAACTCGTTCGCTTACACGGCGTTTAAGGCTCTATAGAAGGTGCTCCTAATGTTGCTGCTGCTGTTACCTTCGAGCCTCTCGCCCGCCCCGAAGCGGTTCTGGTTCTAGCGTGACACGAAAAATACACTCCGGTCCGGTTTTTAGATGGCTTTATTTGGGCTTTACCACTGGACAGCCATGTTAGAACTCGAGAGTAACATGCTCCAAGTGGTGCCGTTTGGTAGCATGGTATGGACTTGACCCGTTCGGTCGTCGGATCGGTTGAATAGCTGCCGGAAGGAAACCTTTTCATCGAGGACCTGCGCCTCGTCTTCCACAAAGTGCGTCCACAACACTCCGGTCCTGTGTCAGCGGACGTGACGTGAAGGTTATCCGAATTCATTCCACGGGGCCGTGCTACGCGGTGCCCCATTGTCATTCCGCATTGCGTTGCGTTCTTTTATGTCGATAAAGAGCAAAAAGGATCCGCGGAACGGACGACGACAGCAGCCTATGATTATGCCTCGAATGCCTCGAAGGCTTCGCACGATCGGCCACGTTAGGGTCACTGCGGAAGTCCGCGGATTGAGGGGGGAGATCAAATATGTGCTCGAATTATGGGCTCCTAAAGCTGGAAGATGGCTTAGTCGGTGCTCTGTCGTTCGGTCCTCCTTCGCCGTCCCATAAATGGCCACTTCCTGGAGCGCGAGCTGAGCGTGATGGAAGGTCAAGGATATCTGGTTCAGGCACGGTAGCGAAGTGGAGGTGTGAAATGAGCGCGACAGACCAGGGGACGACGACGACGACGGTTGGTCGTCGTTCGTGCGTCCGTTTTGGAGCCATAATCCGGATCGGGATTTGTGATGTCTATGGTGCGAGGTGCAATTAGCTGCGGTCTGCGATAATGATCGCGTGTGCTGCCGCATACTATGCACGACGCCATGATCACATTTGTCTTGAGAGTAATTTTGTTGTTTTTTTCTGTTGACGCGCAATACGTTTGTTGGTTCACCACAGCCTCTGTCTTCAAATTGTGCTGAACGTCGAGAATTGAAACACACAAGACCTTCGCGCTCGACTCAACAACGGATCCAGAACGTCGAAACGAGCCACAGCTAATTGTCCTTAAACTATTGACCCACTAATAATTGCTCGCCAGCCCGTCCAGCACGTCCAGCAGTCACGTTCTCTCCGTTCTCCGTTCCGATGATTCATCGTCCGGAAAGCAAATGCGCGAGGGCCCACAGCTAAGGTGCTAAAATCGACCAACCCTCCAAAAAAGCCGGTACTTAAGCCCCTTTCAATCGTACCTGAACGTGTTAATAGGCATCTGGCAGTCTGGCATCGGCCGCCGCGCCACACCACACCACGGACTGGACGCCAAACCAATCCGCTCGATCGACAAAAGGGTCATCGGGTTACAACGCGGCCCTCGCCCAATATCGCGCCCCATCGGCACAAGATTAACATCCTCGAAAACATTCCTCACAGCATAAAGCATCGCATAATCGCGCCGGCAGGGAAGGCTTTAGCCGTTCTTGTGGCGTGCGCTTGGTGTTCGATCGATTCGAAGGGCAACTGACATCTGCGCACATGTAACGGCTTTGCGGGCGCGCGCGCGCGCGTCATCACGATCACGATCGTGTGGCTGGCCGCTCACATGCTGCGGCGACGTCACTTTCGACACCTTTTGAAACGCGACGTCGTCGCTGCGGGTGTGGTTCGCTTTAAGCTCCGCCAATTGCCGGGCAGATCGATTCGATTCGGTTCACAGCCTCCCAAAAGCCTCGACGGTGAAGCGAAATGGAGCATCGAGCGAAATCGGTATGGGCCCTGGTGGTTATGAAATGGGGCCCCTGGTCAAAAGTACCAATTGGGTGGGTGTTTTGGGTGCGAATTGCCGCCCCATGACGCGTGTGTAGGTGATCGGTCGGTGATCTCAATCATTTCATGCTTCACCGCATACCGATAAGCCACGACTTTGGTTTGGTGTGGTGTCTGGTGGTGGCTGCGCTTCAACGCAACAGCAACACTCCCAGGGTCGCACCGGTCATTAGCAACAAACAGAACTACCACGCTGGGAGTCGCGTCACGCGAATTAAGCGGAAAGGATCGAGGCAACAACGTCGGTAATAAAAAACGACCCCAAATGGTTTAGCCAAATGGGATCAGAATAAAGCAGCGAGTTATTTATGGAGCAATGGATAGGAGGGCTAGAAGTGCCCACTGCTCTGGCTGCTGCTGCTCCAGTGTTGAAAGTGTGAAAGTGGAAGACTGAAATGGATTTTTGGCCTTGCACGATGAATTCCAACAAAAACATGCAGAACTAATCCAACATCAAGGCGCGATCATAACACACCCGAGCATTAGAGGCTTTAATATGGGCATTCCTTTTTGCTTTTTTTGCGTTTCAGGTGAGGTAATAAATCCTGAGCGAAAACGGGCGCCATAGTAATAGAGTTGTATTACGGGTTCGGGGATTGGAAAAAAACATTTAAACTGACGTCACGGAAGCGATCGAGTAGATTAATTGCACAATACCGCGATCTGCACCGCCAATTACGATCACGATCTTAAAAAAGGATAATGAAAACCGTGAACGTAGCCGTATAACATGCTTAAGGAGGTGCCTTAATGAGCCATAAATTGTGGTAAAACAACAAAAGCATCATTTTGCGTTTAAAAACAACATGCAGAACACCTATCACTGCACGATTTTCTGGCTCTTCCGGCTCTAGGGCCGAGCATATCGCGAAGTGCAGAAGCTACTAACCTGTATGCATTTACCGGGTGCACCGCTCCCGGTTAGCCCCCTTTTTTATTATTACTTTTCCATTAGCTCCAAGGCGCACGAAATTGTCGCCGCCCTCCACGACCGGGCGGCTCGAGGTTCGTCGCATTAACCACCGCGTAATGACGCGATCGCTGCTTCTCCGGTGCATGTTGGAGCTCCTGTCCGGAACTGGTGTCCTTTCATGTATCATTGCGCTGGTAGCGATTGACCACAACTCATCAACCACGGACTGGCCATGGCACGGCATCGAGGCACATCAATCGAGGACGACGAGACACTCTCATTAGCTCCCCGCGGTGGTGCGGAAAGGCAAGGGCTCATTATCAACGTCACACGGGCGGGGGGGGTTTCGAACTCGCTTTCGACCCTGAGCAAGGCCACCAGCCACCAGCTCCAACGGCCGATCGTGGCTTCGTGGCTTCCCGGAGTGGAGCTTCCATTGGGGATTAATGATGCGGACCGGTGCCCAGGCAGTCCGGCCAGGCGATGGCGCTTGCTCCACTAAAATCACGACCAGCATCACGGCCGGGGAGCCACTTGCACTTGCCACGCAATGCAATCATGGACCCCGCGCTGTGGACCCGGTGGCTTGATGAGGAACACTTGTTACCGGCTTTATTAGGCCCGAGAGACCTGTTGGCCACTAGTAGAGATGTATTAACTAAAGTAAATAAGTCACTAATTTCCGCTCCGGATCGACCGATGGTGGTCTCTGGTGGTCCCCGGGTGGTTCCGGTGTCCGAGCAATCGCGATCGTCGCAGCGCAGCACGAGCGCCGCATCTTAATGATCAAATTTTCGTCTGATGATCTCCGCACGTCAGCGAGGCGCTACCGTGGACAGTGGGGCGGCGGTGGTCAATCACAGAACTGCATTCTCGGCTTTTTTTTTATTATTTAGAAGACAGAACAGGGTCGCGAGTACGTCATTAGCGTGCGAGCGTCCGTAAATCATGTGCGCGGTTATTAAGATACGACGGCGGTGAGTGAATCAAATTATTCGCGAAAAGGACAAAGATTCGTCCCCTCTATCTCGAGGTTGTTAGTGCGGATCGCATCTTCGCTTCAATTAGAACTTCCACCAGTCCCCGCTGAGGATTGCGGATCGATGCATAAGCCGCTCTTCACAACGGGGATCACAACGGGAACGCGGAGAGTATAATCTTCACAATAAACAGCCCAACGCCAGAGTCCCGATAATGAGGTAGTTAAAAGCCCGCTTTGGCATCGATGCCGCCTCTCGAGCGGAGAAGGACAATTGCTCCGTGCGTCCACCGCACACGCCAGGCTGGTTAAAGTTCACCATTTTTACGACCATTTTACGAGGTTCCCAGCCACTAGCCAGCTAGTCAGCTACTTTGAACAAATGAACGCAATCCTCACAACGTATCGATCGCTGCGATGCGCGAAGCGAATAATTGGCGACATTGGAAAAGACCTCCGGGTCTCGGGCTGAAAGAAGCCACAAGAAATGGCCACTGGATTGAGGATCATCTCCGTGCGGAGGGATCTTCTTCTCTGTTTTATTGTCCTCGTCGCGGTTCGTGCACCACCAGGGCACTGACTGGGCACTGGGTTTTATTGGTAGGTTTGCAAATTTTAAGTGAGCATAAACAGGCTGTAAATGCATCGCTCGTAGCGGTTTAATGATCACAGGCAATTGGCGTCTCGGGTCCCGAAGGGTCGCAACGTCACCGTCGCACCCCGCGATGGCCGCGTACGCAAAATCCGATTGCATAAGTTGCGCTCGGCAACGCACACGGTCTGTCCGTCAAAGTAGAACAGACCTTCAACCTTCAAAAACCCCTAATGTGGCTGGATCCAACGAACGATTGATGGTGCTCGCCATGACACGAAGTGTAGCACCACCAGCGGCTGGTGCTGGTGTTCGATGCCACATCGAACATCATGTTCTGATCGGATCGTGCCACGCTGATCGTGCTGACGATCGCGCCGCTGAATTAAATCATTACCCGCACCTCGCGCACACCCCGAGGGCCGCTGGGGAACTATTTTTGGACACGATCGCTGAGTTGAGCGACAAATCGTGGAGTGCTACTCGTGGAGAGAGAGAGAGAGAAGTGTTCTAGATGCAAGTGTCACTGTGCGCCAGGTTGCCACCGATCATGGCAGCGTGTCCTTGAGCTCGTCGTTCGGTCTGTGAGGCGAGCTGCAGGTTACGTCCCTGACCTTTTGCTGGTGCTGCACCTCACCATCACTAAAAATGGAACCAACGATCGTGTGAATCATGGAAAGTATTAGTTTCCTTCGTCTTGGTAGAGGTCCTATAGGTAGTGGAAGCTTCTTCGTGACTTCGAGACGCCGGCCATACTTTCGATTGACATGCACACCACATGCAATGCACGCACGCCACGCAGAGGCTCCACCAGGGTGCTGGGGACTTGACTTTAATTTGATCATATTACCGGGAAACTTCCATTTTAATGCAAATTGCTGGCCGCTGATTAGCGGTCCTGAACCGGCGGTCCGGCTACCGTACCGGAGAACAAGAACGAGCAACGAGAAGGAAGAGCGCTCCTCACGAGTTACCAGGTCCGCTAACTAGAGTCGATTACCACATTTCTCCTAGGCGCCATAGATGCGGCTCTCTGTAATTGTTGTCGGCGGCTTCGTAGTGCGAAAGAGAAAGACAACCGCAGCGTCAGTAGCAGCAGCAGCAGCAGCATCCATTCTTATCACTGGCAGAAACACGAACAGTTCTAGACGAGGCGGTTCGCCGTCAGAACGTCCGACGAAGACCAGTGGAACCCGGCTCGAGGGACAGTTTGGAGTTGCCGGGTGAACTCTCTCAAAACAAGCACCGACGAGCTCCAATTATCGTCTGGCGTGATCATCATCAGGCGTGGAAACTACTACTAGAGCCAGAACAGAGGCCAGTGAGTCCGTAGGGAGTCTACAGGCCTTGTGAGCTCAACGTGGTGCTGGCCCTGAGTGTAATTATTTATGCATCACTCATATCATTTCCACTGACGACGAAGACGGCGACGAGGCACCTGGGGGGAGCATCTCTCGAGACGAGAGATTCGTTCCGCAGTGGCCTCAGCGATAATGGAATCACATCATCCGCCACCGGAACCCCGAAGGTGCCGGACCTTTCGATGTTTCGATCACACAGGATCTACGGTTGTCGAAAAAAAAAAAGCGCGCTGCCAAGCAGGAGTAGGAGGCTATAGGAAGGAAAGGGATAAGAATGGATCTCGAAATTATGGCGTGGTGAGTTGGACGATCGCTGCGAGCTAGCAGGGCGCGCACTCGAGCGTGTGTGCCGGTGGTTGTTCCTGTGGTGAGGAGCGTCGAAGCTGCGGGAATCCTCTCTTTCTCAGCTAACAACATGAATATTTGTTATAATTTATGGTGGACCCTGGGTGGACCCGGGTGGTGCCCGGTGGGTTCTGGTATCGACTTTTGCCCTCCGTTTGTTCGCTCGCTGGCTCTCTCACGCGCGCGCTAGTTCGATCGAGTAGAAGGAGTAAAGGAAGAGGAGATTCTAGAGCAGCAGCAGAAGCAGCCAGGAGCAGCTACAGCACACCTCATCCTGCGCTATGATGGAGCACTTCCCGAACCGAGAGAACAGAGATCCCGCGTGGCGTGATCATGCGATCAGCATCAGACACCGCTGGCTGCCGGTTTGAGCTCTCCTGTTTCGCGGGAGGGGGAATCGAGATCAGATTGCGATTCGATTGCGCTCGTGAGAATCTGCTCCCATCTTGATTCTTGACACCGATCGCACAGTAGGGCGACCAGAGCGCGGGATGGGATGATCCTCCTTCGCTCTCAGTTCAGATTATGACAAGTCTCACATTTCCACGGAGCGTAGTACATGTCGGTTCGAAATTGTCGGTTTCTGTCCAGAGCTGGAGCTCGAGATAATGATAAGTTATCTTCCCTTCTACGCGTGGACCCCACAAATATTGACCACTCGGTTTGTTCGATCGCTCGATCGATGTGAAATCTATACTTTGCCATCGGACATCGACAGCGACATCGAATGAACGTGGTTCTTGCAACGGCATCCGCCATGTGCTGGTCAGCCGGAAGGGGTGAAAGTTATGACAGTAACCGCACCTAAACTTTAACACCTGTTACTGGCAACTTGATCTACTACCTTTTAACTACCTTCGCACCTCACACCTTGGTACACGGGCGGACATTTAACGCCACACCATACACCACGCCATCTTATTATGTATCTGCGATCTCTCAAGAGTGTACTTTTGTGCAGATTTTTGAATCCAATATCCGGCTGTTAAACCACCCCCTGGTTCTCTTCGTCTCACCACTCCACAAATCTACTTGACTCCAAGGGGCTAATGCGCATCGAAAGATGTAATAAAATCTGTGATTGATTTATCGATCTGGCTTTGGCTGAAGGTCCACCATTAGCAGACCACAGTCAGGCTTGTGGACGCGCATTCCGGTGCTGGTGTAGGTGCTAGGCTGCACCACCGAGCTAGATCGTTGTTCTGGGCGGTCTTCACGGTGGTGGCCAGAGTGCGAGTCCGGCTTTTTGCGGTTCGGGATTAATAAATTCTACGCAACCAACCAACCAACCAACGAACCAACGAACCGACCGACCGATTGCCTGATCCTGACACTCTCTGGTCTTCGGTGGACGCGTGCGCGCACCCACATTAACCCTTCCAAGAGGTGTACCAAGAGGCACCACCTACGTTCCCACTGCTGCCAGAGAGGGAGAGAGAGGGGACGACAACGAGTCGTGGCGGCTTTGGGGACGTGTGGAGCATATGCAATTTTGCGATAATGATCGCCGTGCAGCAGCAGCAGCAGCTAGGACACACGCGGTTCGGTCCGAGGGATCGCTGCGCCAGATGAAGCAGAGCGTGATTTATAGCGAACCAGAACTCTTGAACCTGCAGCGCGCGGTTGGTTGACCCGCCAAGCCGTACGGCCGGAACGTCGTTTGATATTGGCACTGTCCTGGGTGTGTTTGTGCGTGCGTACGCGCGTGTGTATGGCCATAGGCTTGTACATTTAAATTAGTGTTTGTTTGTTGTTGTTGTCCCCGACGTTGAGTCCTGCCCCATTCTCGGGCTTGAGATCACTAATCCCCGGGGCAGCCGCGTGGCGCATTACCGAGCTTTCCAGCGGGACCATAAATATTAATTGAACGCTCTCGGTGTGCATTTGTGTGCGAGTGTGTGCGCGTCCAATGATGCGATCGCATAGACGTGATCGTGGAGGAGATACCAATTAAGATCCGTAGATCGCCATCGCCTTCCAATTCCATCCAAGAATTCCATCATCCAACCCCCCCCCCCCTCCTGGTAGGTGCTGGAAACCTTGCTCTCCGTCTCCCGAAGGCGCATTACCGGTTGTAGGGGGAGTATATGTCACCGGTGCGGAGGTGGTAGACAAGTGAGAAGAAGGAAAGGGGACACAAATTTGCATTTTTATGAATTGACTTTTAATTGGCCGCGATTCGGATCGACTCGCCGAAGTCGCCTGAAGTCGATTCTTCTCCGATTGAAATGAGAAGATGCTGGAGACGACGAGGAACGTGAGGCGTTGTTGCAACTGCATCCGACGGTCCGCAGTTCCTTCATTCCGCAATGAGTTCTTGCTGTTGTGGCTTGCGTCACGGCATTCCTCTCCGTGGGTTGTTTGCTGCTGTTGCTGCTACAACCATGTTTAGCTCATTGTCTAGTTGTGTTATTGGTGTTGCCATCCATCACCAAACAACAGTCGGTGCCCGTCGGTGGCACACCTCCCGGAGATAAGTGTCACAGGGTGACAATTTGCTGCCGCGAGAGGAGCGTTAGGTGACATTACCGAGCACGCACGGCCCGACACACGGAGATGATGTAATGGTAATAATAATCCTGTCACTTTAGATAAACTAACCCCCGTTGTTAGCTTGTCAGTTTTGCGCCACCGAGAAACTGAACTGTCGCAAACGACTCCGTCCGTCCGACGCGCGTAAGTGGCCTTCGTTGTTTGCTTTAGCCTAAGGGTTCCCCCCTCTCTTATTGGTGGCGGCAATAACCGCTTTTGACTTCCGATTATCGGAGCCGGAGGTTAAAAGCGATCGCTGTCCTAACACTTCGAGAAGAAGCGAATGGTGCCACAAATTCATTTCCACTGATCAGCGCAAAGAGCATCACATCTGATCACTGATTGGTGGTGGTTTGGCCTCGATGCCATCGATTTGCATTGCCACACATGTAAGCACCGACCACCAGACCCGGGTGGTTGGTGTGTTAATGTCGAGTGCACAACATTCCGCTTAAGACCGACCTCCGGACCTCCGTCGTCCGGAGACTGTGGCAGCAACACCTTCTCGTGGCTTCGTAGCAACATTGTTGCAGATACCGCATGATGTCCAATGGTCATGTAGCGGCCGGACGGGTCCTACATTCCTTATTCCTTCATGCTGCTAGCCCATGCGGTGACCTAGCTAGGTCACCACCGTCGTCGTCTTTCCCGGGGGACGATCGATCGCAATGATCAATAAACATGTTCACGGAAATGATTCGCCATTAAGAGCGCACCGCACCGCTACACACATACTCATAAGTTAAAGCACCGCCACCATTGCCGGATGGTTGGATGCTTTTAGGCCGGTTCTGGGCCATGTATGCCCCACCATTAGCTCCGGATTAGGTGTCGATACCTTGGTTTGCGTTACAGTTTGCGTAATCGAACGATGTAGCATCCAATATGTGTTTGGTCGAGATTGGAAAGTGTGCAATCAAAAAAGGATACGTGATCGGTTCCTTCCATTATCACAGCCCATCATCATCATCACCATCATCAGCCCGGTCGCAGTAAAGGCCAATTTGCTGTCCGAGCACCACCGGTACCACGCGTGCTCCAATAATTGCCATAATTTTCGTTTCATCAATAAAATGGCGTACATAAATGGTGCGACTAATAGTTTAGCCAGCGAGACAATGTATGAGGTTTGTTTGCAGACGATCAGTACACGATGCGATCACGATCGGTGCGTTTAGCAGGTACTTTGGGGGGGACGAAACAAGCAAAGCGTTTCGCCATTTGACTAATCGTGTCGCTAATCTTCAAACCATGCATGTGTGTGTCCAAGAGGTAATTTATCAAAAAAAAACAAATGCTCGGTAATGCTCCGGCGTACCAAATCCGGAGCCGTGTCTGCGCATTAAAAGGCCCCCCTCCCTCCAAAGAAAACCACGAACTACGAGCTAGCACCGTGTCATTGCGCGCTAGGCCGCATCACAGTCCTCACATGTCGCTGGTCGGTTGTGAACACGACGACGAAACACGCACACGCTTCTCGTAGGCACCACACATCATAAATCAATCGCGAAACAGATCAAGGACAGCGCGGCAGCGCAACTGCTGCACCCTCTCTGCGCACGCAGACAGTCAGACAGAGTTCGCAGGAACCAGGAGTCCATCGATCCATCGAAAGGTGGCGCCGCTAGAGGTTCGATCGACGAGCCGCCGGTCTGTTGTGATCTGTGCGTGAAAGTTATTAATCATTGTGTTGCAGCCCCATTTCAGCACGTGGATCACCTTCGACAGGGCACAGGCTCCTTATCAATCGAGTGCGATCGATTGCGATTCGTTTTTAATTGACTGTTTCAAGTGCACTGTGCACCTCGCAAAAGGTGATAATGTAAGATCTACAACCGTGTGCATTGAGTGACAAAAACACGCACAACATCCTGCACTGGTGACGATTGCCAATCGCCCGCTGATTAGGACGCGGATGTTTAATTGAATAATGATCGTGAGCCCTTCACGCCAAGGGCCGGATGTACCGGATTGCAATGAGCTGTCAGGCATCGCGCCTCGCGATCAACGATTGATTAGTGATTGCTGCTTATCCACGGTGTGCTAGCAACAATTGCATATTCCGATTCATAAAACTCGATACCAACATACCAGCGCTTCCATGAGTTCGCTCGCTCGCTGCTTGCTGCTCGCTGTGCTGACAGCATTTGGTGGCCTTGGTAAATCCATTGGCACGATCACACCACAAATATGACGACTCATGACGACGCAGCGTTGGCCACGGAACCATCACGACCATTGCATCGATCGAGCCCATCGAGCAGCACCCTTGCTCTCCCCTTTTCCTGTGTGACCGCATTTCAGCATCCCTTCGTGGTGGTGCGACTGCTACAGGTGACTGCAGCGCGACCGCTAGCCACCGATCGACCGGTCTATGCATGCCCGGGCCCGGACTCTGGCCGCAGCTTAAGTATGTGATTAGCGTCCGTAAAGTATTGGATTAAAATAATAAACGGGTGAATATATTGTGCAATTAAAAGCGAATAGTGACCGCGACGACTACTCCTCGATCTCCTCGCGCACCGTATGAAGTTTGTTTCATTTATTTCTATTTTGCGCCCCGCTCTCTTCCCTTCCGATGCTTCCTGGGTGCATCCGGTACAGGGTGTCTATGGCCATATGGCAGCAAACATTGGCATCGATGCACTGCAGCAGCAGCAGCATGCCACGGCCCAGCTGGCCACCACCATCATTAGCCAAACGGCATATAAACACTACACTCCGATCGAGCGTCGATCGTGGCTCCATCGTGTGGTGATGATTGGCGGAGTGTGTGTCGTGGGGTTGGTAGTACCCTGAACCACCCACCCCTCCCCCTCCCTTGATATGAGGACCATCGAACGCTCATTTGTCGATGATCGGAAAAATCGGTAGCATTAGACTCCCGGGCCTGGCATGGCCTGGCACGAGGATTGCGCACAACATCCGCCGCCTGTTACCGAGGTACCGAGGACGCCGATTGCGCCGCGGAGAGATGGCGCAATCTTTCGAGGGCAATCATTTGCCACTAAACGGCCTCGTGCCGGTGGTGGTGGTGGATAATCCCCGCTCGGCCAAAGCCACAGATCGCAAGGGAAACTAATTAAAGGCTCGCTAGCTAGCTCTCCGGCTAGCGGGATGGCCGGGACGCAATGTTGTAGTTTGTTACCGAAGGGGTTTGTACCAGCGACGGAGGTGAATGGTAATTTCTGGCCCGTTTCACGAGTAATTTTACGACCCTCTCGTGCATGTTTGGCATATTTCCTACCCCTTCCCTTTGCTCCATCATTCCCTCACTTGAGCATTGCAAACCGTAATGAACATTACGAAATCGGTAAATCATGCTGTCGAACACAAGAGAGTCACATTGATGCCGGGGGATCGAGCTCGAGCAAACGATCGCTTCTTATCGTCTGGTGCACGCGCTTACCTGCTCCCGATTCGATATGGGAATCAATGCCAGAATCAATATCGTCCTGCTCACCTGGAAGTAGACGGAAAGAGTGGAACGTTAAAAACATTTATTAAATCGCAGTCGAAGTCGCAGTCGCAGTCAGAGTCGCAGTCGCAGTATAATGATCGCATTACTCCCTATCGGTTAGCTATCGAACGCATTAACAGCAGCATCAGCAGCAAAAGGCGCAGAATGGACTTGCGTGACTTGTTAATTAGTACATTAAAAGCTTAATGAAACAATCGGGAGTTTTAGTGAAAGGAGCTCTCACCAATTTCCCCTCTCTCTCGGTCTCTGGAACGCTGGAAACGATCGACATTTACATAACCATATACCATAATTTGGGTAAAACGCTTCCATTCCCAGCCATCAGCCGGGGGTCCATCCGGTGGAGGCTGTGGTCGCACCGGCGATAAAACAGGCTGCTTCACGGCTTGTATGTGTGCCTGTGTTTGTGTGTCCCTGTGACTATTTTCCTCACCAGACCCAACGGGGCCTTGATTAATTCGTTGCGACCGCGCATTAAATGCGATCGCGACGCGACACACGAGGGAGACACCAATTCGGGAGGCCACCAACGGGTGTCCGCTTAAGTTGAGACAACGTTAACCATAGCGTCACTGGACGCTATACATTGTACCGAGGAGGGAAACGCAAAACATCGTTCGGAAGCCATTAATCACCGAAATTGTGTGTCCGCGCGCTCACCGCGCACAAACATCCGAATTACGACGAACGTCCCGCCGATGGCGGTGGTTGCCCTGCGGAAACATAAAAGTGCTTTCTTTCCCCCCCTTTTTTGGCGGCCACAATCGTGCCGCCGGCCCATTCGTGGCCGGCCATGGGTTGATAAGTAATCGAACACGATTCACGTGAAGAAAGTCGCGAAGGGGTGGCTTCCGCTCGGCCAGGGACCACGCGTGGAACCCAAAAAAAAAGAGCTGAATGAGAATGTCAATTCCTTTTGTCTGTGTCGTGGTCCCCCATGGTCGTCCGTTGTTAATCGAAAGGGAAAACCGATGTCGGTGCGCGGTAATCAAATGAAGTTCGCACCGATGAAGGATGAAGACGCAGCTGCTGTGACGCACGGACCAGCAGTCCAGGCGTTCGATGAAAGTTCCCATCGCGCAACGATGACCACAACGAAGTATGCGAGTGTGTGTCTGCTCCATGTGGACACAATCGATCGAATCGCGATCGTTTATCGCGATCGATTTTTCGGTGGTTCGCCGAGCGAAGCGAATCAGTTCGTCGTCCACCTTCTACACTAAAACATAAAAAAACGACCGCTCGTGTTTAGATTGTAGCTGTAGAGGGGGCGACAAACACACGCGAGCGCGCGCTCCTGAGAGCACAGAAATGAAAGTGAAATTATTTATCGATCAACGACCTCGAGGGATATCTGTGTGAGAAAAGCATAAGCGGCGGCGGTGGCGGCGGCCGCACGAATCCATCTTGGAATTCCTAGAGCAGCTCGTGCGATTCCCCCTCGCCTCGAGGGCACACACGCTCGCGCGCGAACGAAAGACTTCAATCGATTCAAGGCTAGGTACAAGCGACGAACCTGCTCCACTGCCATCGCCATGCGTTCGTTATTCGTACTCGAGCGCGCGTGTGTGTGCGATGGATGATGAATTTCCTTTTCGCCTGTTGGCGAAATTCTTATGCTAGCGTGCTGGTGGTGGGGTTATGGAGGCCGCCTAGCATCACCTATCAGCAGCAGCAGCAGCAGCAGCAACAGCAGCAGCAGCAGCAACAGAGCATCGTATGCAAACAAGCTCTCATCAGCGGCCTCATTATAGGGGCGGTTTATCATCGGTATGGTTAGGAGCTCGAGCCGAGACGTGGAGGAAGAGGCGCAAAAAAACTGGTAATGGCCCAGACACCAGCTTATTGTGGGGAGGATCACTCGAGCGAGCTCGTGCAACACACCACAGCCCGGTATCGTTCCGAACAATGCGAATGTGGACGTGAAGGTGGGAATGGTGTATGAAAAATGGCTAGCAGAGCATTTACCGCCGTGATCGTGATGATGAATGTGGTCATTTGCTTTATTATTTTCTTAATCAATTTTTTTTGCTCTTCTAGTTTTCACGCCAGAACCTCGACTGCCAATCGTGGTGCTAATGGTGCTAAAACTGTATTCTAGTCGTTTTTGTTTTTGGTCCTCAACTCGATATGTAAGAATATTGTTTTGCTACGATGAATCTGATGCTTCGATCTTGTACAGAACAAAAAACCACCGTACATACACCTCACATTCTTATACAATGTTGTATTTACACCGCCACAGCGCTCGCTGTTGGATAAACAAATCCATTTGTCATTGTCCTGCTGGATGAGAAATTGTTTACGCTTTAAGGGACTGCTGAGTTGAGCAGCGCAGCCACCGAAAGCACTCAACAGCAGCAACACTGATCTTCAGATCTAGATCGTGTTAACAAACAGAGAGTGAACGACAGAGAGAGAGACCTCTGGCCACACTCTGCATGATATCAAATGCAGCGCATCGCATCGAGTTGGCGCATAGAACGAACGCGAGCGCGCTGCTCGCTCAAGAATGGAGCAAAAATCGTGCGCGCGACGCTGGAACTGAGGGATTCCCCCTCTGTCTTCGCGAAGGGAAAGGTCATCGATGCTGCACTCTCGAGGATCCTCTTGCAGCCGCAGCAGCAGCAGCACCGCGATTGACGCGATCCTCGTCTGTGGCCTGTGCTTGCCTGTGCGCTTCACGTTACTCGTCGGGCGGCTTATCGTCCTCTTGATCAGCTCTCAATCAAATTGACTGTAGTTTCGCTGTCATCGCCCGCCATCGCGGTGGTGGTTTACGGGGTTCGCCGGGGGGTTTGGGCGCGGTAAGAATGGATCACATTTCGTCGATCGATGCCAGCGCGAGCGCCGTCGCGCGATGAGTCCTTAATGCTGATCTATTAATTTAACATACAATCATCGCAGTACGCATGCACGCACGCCCGTATACGTGTGTACGATCAGATCGTGGGATAATGATGATGCTGACGCCGAGTGATCGGAGGAATCGTTATGCCAATTCGTTGATGGCGGTCGGTCGCTTGGTCGGTGCCGTGTGTGAAATGAATATGATTTTATGTCTTCATTTTCCACGCGATCGATCGCGCATCGGCGTCGCCATCGGGCACCAGGTCCTCAGTTAAATCCGCGAACACTGAGATGCCGATTCGTGGCATCGTATACCGCGTTGTTTTTTTTCGATCGTTTTATGAGTTTTTATTATAAAATAAAGTCGCGTGATGGCCGACACCATCGAAAGATGCTGCTCTAGGTCCCTGAATACAATGTCTGTGAGGACTTGTTGATAAATAGAAAGTTGCCTGTACATCTTAGGACCCTCAGCGCCGTGTTAATGGCAACATTTCCGGTATATGCGTGCGCGCGGCAAAGCACCGCGAACAAATATCGCAGAATGAACTCATAAAAATAATCATAAAAATTACCATCATTACCGCGTGCCGGCGTATACTTGTTAAGAGCGAGCGAACGCATTTCTAATCAAGTCCCTTCCATCAACGGGGGCATCATCGGCTGGCTGGCTGGTGATCAAAACTGCGGCACTCCCGAGTGCGGTGACGCTGTCACCGTACGATCAATCACAGCTCACGAGGAACGGGCCTCTAGCCGCAGCAACAGCAACCAGCGTGCTCATCAGCGATAATCGAAAATGATTAGTCCAAGAGCGAGCGAGCGAGCGACGAGAGGCGACGCGGCGAACGAGTTTAATGTCGTGCCCGGGGTACGAGAAAGTTGAACCTCGTTCGTGCCATAACAACGGTGACGCCGGTTCGGCCCCCGGATCAAGGTGGTATGAAAATGGCACCTTACACGCACCGATCGGTCCCCGCCGGGGGCTGAATTTCTCCTTCTCCGCACACACACAACTATTACACAAGCGACGCGTAAGATGACGCTCGCGACGCAAGAAACGCATCCTCATCTTCCGTGTCTAGGCAGTTTCACCGAAGGAGCGGTGAGGGAACAGGATGTACCAGAGCGCCGCCACCGGATCGATCGATCGCGATCGCAAGATGCGTGCCAATAAGGTGTATTATTTATAAAATTCATTAATTTTAATTAAATTTTCATCGTAATTACGGGGAGAGTAAAGTAGAACCGCAGCGCGCCAGCCAGGGGAAGGGGGGGGACAACGTATCATCCCCTGCCCCCCCCCAGGGGCGGTCCAAGATCCTTGTGTGGCTTCGCAAATTTTCGCGCGCGCTCTCTGCTCGATGAGGCAACGATCTCTCGAGATCTCGTTTGGTGGCGAAAGGGGAAGAGGAAGAACACGTCGTGTCCAACCTGGGGCAACATTCTGCGGATCTCTGCGGTTTCTCGGCACGACGATGCCGGTGACGTCGGATCTGCCATAAGATTTTATTAGCCGCGGCTGCGCACACGCCGCACGTTCATCGAATGTCCCCTGGAGGGACCGGTGGCGGCGACCGGCGTCGGTTCATCATAGACGTCCTTTGCAAAGGCGAGCACATTCCAGTGGTTCCTTGCGGGCACTGCGGTTAGCGTATCATCATCAAAAGGGTTGCAACACATACACACAATGTCCCAGCCAGGGTTGTCTAACAAGTCCCCCCTTTGCGAAGGCGAGAAGAAGATCCGCTGACCAGCGGTGAGCGGAAGCGAAATCATTCATCTTCGTCCATCCGTCGTTTAACCTTGAGCTGGACTCCCGCAGGACAGACAGCAGAGATCTCAGCTGCAGGCTACCGTGTGGAGAGGATACCGAGGTCCGAGACCGTGGATCGCCCGATCGCAAACTTTAATCGATTTCTAGCATCAGGAGCGCTACTCAAATTAAAACATACACGCAATGGTGGAAGGGCATGAAGGAGGGAGACAGGACAGTAACACCAGCTCGGATCGTCGCACCGCAGGGAATCCATCCGCATCCAGCCAGCCAGCCAGCCAGCCAGGGCGTGGGCACGGTGGTGTAGATCGCGCACTAGATTGTATCTGGTGTCGCTTGCGGTGCGAAGCGAAATGATCGGCTTTCCTTAATTGAAAGCATGTTCGGTTGGCCGCGCCAGCACACCTGATCAGAGCGGCCAGTCCACGTCCCGGTCTGATTATGAGCAAATTGGAAACTCCGGCCCCCGGGACGGTCTCTCGGGTTGGTCGTCAAGTGTCGCCGAGTGAGCGTCTTTCGCTTATCGGAACGGCACTCAGATTGGTTTTGCATCCTTAATTGATGTGTCTCCGGTGGTTGTAAAAGTAAGTGGCAAGTTGCTGGTGCCAAGGTCATACTGTGTGGAACCATAAGACACGATCAGAGGATCCTCGTAGGTCGATCTGATCGGAGGTTGTAATCCCAGGTGCATGTGAAAAGAGCAGAGGTGATGCATTAAGCGTGCGATGAGCATCGATAGCATGCCAGTAATGTCGTGCCTGTGTTATTAACCTATTCTTATCTAGCTAGTGTTATCTGGTGTCTACCAATAGAACCTTAATGCGTGCTTAGCGTAATACCTTTAGCGTAGTGAATGTGAAGTGTCATACAGTTGGATAATAATAAAGCCGTGAAGCAAAAAAAGGAAAGGAAAAAATGCATTTCGCTCTCTCACCTGTGTCACTGACGTCCAGCGATGATCGATGGCGGGTCCGGAGTCGCGTCGCGGCCTTGCCACTATCGAGCTGCGCCAGCTTGTCTCTCGTCGGCGGAGTGTTTTTGGTCGAAATCGATTGCGATTCGTTGTACACTGCTGGTGTCCAACGGTAGCGGTGGTGGTCGGTGGTGATCGATATCATGCAGTACACATACACCATGCCACCCACACAAGCACACACGGATACGCACACAAACATGCAAACATGAAATCGTGCACACCAGAGGGATTGGAGGATCAGGATTTTTGTGGAGGGCGTGATTCAGGATAGGACGTCACGTGGTGACGAGGTAGTTCCGTGCAGAGTTCCACAAGCACAACGAGGAAGCAACCGGGTGGTGGGAAAGGGAAGGTGGTGGAAAGCGTGATCGTGAGAGCAAGGTGCAGGAGGGAGAGAGAGAGAGAGAAAGAGAAAGTAAGAGAGAGAGAGAGAGAAATAAAACTTTAAAATATGAAGCAAACTCGTGTCATTTGCTCGTCGTCGCTGCCGTCGCTCGTATTTACAAAGTAAAATGCAAATTGAACTCTTGTCACTGTGGGGAGCTGCTACTACTGCTACTATCATCATCATCATCGTCATCATTGACGCTAAAAGCATTGAACCATTTGAGCGGTTAACGCGGGTGCCTTTTTTTTGAACCCCTGCCCGCGTGATGCCCGGCCCAGAGTCCCGGAACTCTTGTCGTGTCCGTGGACAGATCGGTTTTTATTGAGCTGTTAATAATGGTCCATCTCCGTGGTTGTGTCCGTGAATGGTCGCTGTCTGACTGGAGGGCGGAGATAGGATCGTTATCAACTTTGTAGGAACGCGTAACCAGATCACTTAGGCGCTGCTGAACGCCATGATTTCAACCCCCCCCCCCCCCCCCCCCCCCCGCGGGATTGCCACTATTTACGCTGGCTACAACTGCCAACCAAGCCAGGTTTGCAACGATTGCGGTGCGGCTGCTGCATAATTAACGCCCGAACGAAGCGCACGGTGACGCCGATCGGTGTGCGCGCGAGAGAATCTGATCAGCAGGGGCAGCAGCAGCAGCTGTCGTATTTCATTTCACCAACAACGCGAACAATTTCAACACTTTAGCACCGGGGACCGGGCTGGCTGGCAATTGAATTTAATCGTAATGGTAGAGGATGGCAAAGCGATCCTCGAAAGGAAGAGTGTCATAAAGTATTTATTGTCTAAATCGTCGATCCTTTTCTGAAGCGGACGACGTCAAGATGCCAACGGCGGGCTCGCTGATCTAGTTCCAATTAAAGGTAATAATACAGGAGCGAACGGACGTGTAACGTTCAGGTGTAGTGTGTGCCAAGGAAGGTGCCATAAATCAGATGCACCAACCTGGGGACTCCTCTATTCTTAGAGCCGTCAGCCCATCCGTCCGTTCTTGATGCCACAGAGGTTCGGATCCGGTCCACGGTGCTTGCGCTGTCGCAGCACGCTGCATGATGATGCTCTCGGGTTGGCCTCCGGTTAGATACAACCCCATCCCTTCCCCCTTTTTCCCGTTGGCTGTCATTCGCAATGTCCAAACATAATGAAAATGTGGAAATTCCATCCGCGCGACCTGCACGAAGCTGCAGCTGCTGTCTGCCCATCAAGCAGGAGATAGCGAGAGCGTTTGGCGAAACCGAATGCCAGCTAGAGAGAGGGCGCACTTCTAGCGAGCAGATTCCTTCTGCGCAATGGCGCCGTTGCTACAGATGCTGCGAGAATGTTGCAGAAATTATGATCACACACATCGCGGAGTGCGCGGAGGGGGAGGCCCTCCAGTCACACTCGCTCGCTCGCGACGGCCGTCGGCTTGTATTTCGCCACAACGCCCCCAAACCGGTCTCCCCCTGGTACCCTCACCCTCTCTCCCACCACACCCTCAATCTCGGATGGGCTTTGTTCGGTGCAATTATCATACAATTGATAAATGAGCGTTGCAATCGAATGCGGCGCAGAGCAGAGACCTCCTCGCTCGCTCTCTCTCTCTCTGTCTCTCTGTCTCTCTCAGGTCTGTTCTGACGTGGTGGCCCTCTGCACCGATCATCTGCATCGAGGGGACCCCGGGTAGGTCGTTGCTTTGCCTTTACCGGAGCCTAGATGCGATGCTGCAACATTGTAGTACAGCAACCGCGCCCGTGTGGTTCGTGTGCGATTGCATAAAAGTAAAACAAAAAAAAAAAAACAAACCAACGAACGAATGATCGCGATCGCCAGCGCACACCGCAAAACCAAACACACAAATATGCGATTGGTGGACACACATGCGCAAGAAAGAGTGAGAGAAATGGAGAATATTAATCGCGAAACCAATAAGAGCTTTCATATCGGTCGGTTTCGCTGAGATTTCGATTCATCCCCGTGGCGTGGCGTGGCCATTTCTCGCGCCCTTGTTGGTGTGACTTTGTAAATTATAATTAAACGCGAAACTTATCAAAACTCACCGACTGTGAGCATGGCGCGCGAAGGCGTCCGGTCACACGAGCCACCCCAAAGGGCCCGGGACGAGACGATTCCTCATCGATCGACGACCACCGCCGGAGCGCCTTAAGGGCACAGCTGGGTGCAACAATGTATGCACACAAGCCCGAGAAGCATGATGCTGCCTGATAATGCTCGGTACGCTCGGGTGCGACAGGAAAAATTGGTTGCAATTAATAAAGGATTTCGTTTCCATCGTGTGGTTGCCGTGCACTCGAAAGGTCGTCAGGTGAATCCGCAGCGGAAAAGCAGACTCTTGGGAATCAATTTGTGGTCGATGCTGGTGCCAGGGCCAGCGGTGGTGGTGGTGGTAATTGTAATGCATCTGATAAACAAAGCAGCGAGCGAGGAGCAGTGGGCATTCATTTATCGAACATAAAAAAGGCTGTCGGAGTCGGAGGATAAATTAATTTGCCCGGGCCTGCTCGGAAGGTTAAACGTGGCAATCAGTTATTTTGCACTGGCAAAGGGAGAAGTGGAAGGATTAGCCACCATGTTTTTTTTTTGCAGCATCCTTCTGCAGCTTTTCTCGGACGCAAAACAAATCCTGCAACTGAAATGCACAAAAAGCGAAGCGAAACGAAAAGCGTTCGATTTCAAATGCACCTCAAACGGACGGAGGGGAGGGGAATGAAAACGAATTTCATGCAAACATCGGACACGCATCCCTTGTCCCGGGGGGTTGCTCATGTTACCTCCCGTCTTCAGGAACCACCGAAGAACCGCACCAGACACTCTGTCTGTCTGGGCTGTCTGTCTGGCCTGTCCGACCGTTCGAGCGTGTTATCGATTTATCTTGGCATCTTTTGGCAATTTCGTACTAATCAGAATCCAGCACCCCCGGCCTCCCCTGTTTCCCCCCTTAAGGGGAGGAATCGCGAATAAATAAAAGGAAGTCGGCAAAAGATCATCGCAAACAGATTCGAAGCGAGGGAACCGTGGGGCCGCTGCTGCTGGTGGTGCTCGAGGTACCGCGGTAACGAATGAGCCACCTTTTGTGGCCACGACCATCACCCCCGTGGGGGGGATCATGCTGGTACCGCCAGCCAGCCAGCCAGCCAGCAGCATGCAAGACAATCCGTCGCCAGGACGCAATGCAGCAACCCACAGCCGATACACCGAACCGGGCGCGACAAGTTTTCACTTTCATAATTCGTGGCCAACGCATGGCGCGGCACCACTACACCTCCCACCCCCCACGGCAGGTAGGTCGCTGACCGCACTCGAATTGTTCGGTTGCGTCGCGCACTCCGAGCAGCATAAGAAGCCGCGAGAAGCTTATGCACCTCTCCCATCCTAATGCAAGGGGTTCGGAGGGCCCCACCGGAGAAAAGTTTCTTCTTTTTTCGGTTACATTTGGTGGCCCATAAGGGGGGTTCATAATGGCGAACAGGTTTATGGTGGCGGCGAACGCGACACAGGACCGACGAACGAGGAGTTGGCGCGCGCACACTGTACACAACAGCCTTCATTAAAAGCTAATTTATCATCTTTGTCTCGTGCTGTGGGGAGACCTCTCCTCCGTGTGTTTGCGCGACAGCATGCAGTGTCAAAGATGTCATGCACTTTCTTCTTCCTCGCGTGCGGAACACGACGATCAGCCGCCGCCAGCTCGAGACACGGCGAGTAACGATCGAGAGCCGGTGTGCCTAGGCATCATCATGCTCCCGGCGACGGCATATGTGTTTTCTGGAACATCTTCTCTCGTTGCACCGAACTCTGTGCTCGTGCACCCCAAGGGGCGCGCGCGCGCGCGAGCTCGCGAGGAATGCTGTCATCTTTTACGTGCCCCGAGAGGCGCTTCCTGGAAGCAAATGTCACTAGCACACGAGGCACGACGGCTGCTTTTGGGCTGGCTGTTGTACGGTCGCCACAAGAATGTTTGTTCGCACACGACACTCGCGGGTTACGATACGATCAGCGAGATTCTGCGTGATACATGCGCGACGGAGACGCGGAGACGACCTTTACTGGCAGCGAAGAAAGTGTTTGAAGCGTGCAGCACCGTGTTACCGACATACATTGTTGTCTTTTTGCTCCCGGGGGGTGCCGTATGCGCCTTTGGAACATGCTGGGCATGGCTGACGGGACACACAGACCGGCACCAAGCCATTCTCGCTAACACAAGCTAGTTTTCCTTCAAATCCACCTGGTCTTGGTCGAAAAGAGAGAGAAAGAGAGACCGCGCGCGGACCAGATGACGAACGAATGGAGGTGCCATTCCAACCATAAAAGGATGGCGCACGTCTAGAGGTGGCTCGTGTCCTCGTGCCAGGACCGGACTCCTCACTGACCAGCAGCAAAAAAAAAGCCAAAGGGAAAGGTGTTTAGCGCCTCTCGGTAGCCCGGAATCCTTCACCGACACCGACCGGACCGCGAACCGGTCATCCTTCGTCGCAGACCTTCCAAAAACCGAAAACAAAAGTTTCTGGCCCGCCACTTCGATGTCACTGGTTGCCGATAATCGACCATTAATAATTGCAAACCGAACCGAAGGTTGTTCAAGGATTTTTAATTGCGAACCAGCTACCGCAGGGTGCGCAACTTTGAAACTCGCCCGAGGGAACTACAATCTCCTCACTCGAGGATTGCCGGTTTTTTTTTGGGGCCACGCATGACGTGAACATGTGTTTCATCAGCTCGGACCTCGGACGCAACGAGGTGTTCTCGTTTCCGATTGCAACACTTTGGCGCTTGGTGCGGAGCGTTAAGAGAACGCGCGTCCTGCGGCGATCCTCTCTTCTGCCTTCCTTCTAAACCTTTTTCCTATTCCGCCAGCGATCGGGATTCATAAATTAAAGACACCAATTTGGCGCAGAAAAGAGCTTTCTTAGAAAAATAAAAGGTAATTGGATCTGGCTTCGATCGATCAGTGATCAGCGATCGGCGATCGGCGGATTGGATGCAACCGAGAAGTGTGCGCGCGCGCAGAGTGATGATTTACAGCCCACCTCACCATCCAATCAGAAAAAAAACGATTCCTGGCATCCAGACCAAACACAGATCGTCCTTCCTAACGAACGCTGCTGCTTTTGGATGAAAGTGAATTGCGTGCGGCGAAACCATCGATCGATTGGATGCACCCCTAAGGGAATTTATCGCCGATCGATTGGTGGCCCCACCTCCCAAAAGAAGCAATCCACAAGATCAGAAAGAAGCGATCTGCTGTGAGATGCGCAAATACTTTTCGTCGATTTGTGGTCCGTGTTTCGCTGCATCCCTTCGAGACTTCTAACGAGAGTTCGAGTTCGTTCTAAACGAGTTTATCGACTAACCCTGGAGAAGGTGCGCCCGTGCGCCCCCCACCAGATTGGCAGATGATTTACTGATCGTCTGCCTGTTGTTGCATTATTCAGTGAATTGACTGCTGCACCAAATCAGGATTCGGAAATTGGGGAAGGTTTTAGGGCGGTGGTTTGAAAAAACTATTGAGATATCAGCCCGGACTGATACTGATGAGCCGCAGTTTGGTTCGTTTCCTTTCTGCCCTTTTTGTGTTTCTTTTTCGGAACCGACGAACCATCGGGCAGAAGGTGCATGCATCGTGGCATGCATCGACAATCAGGCAGCAGCAGCTGGCCGCGATGCATTATTCATATGCTGTGGCCGCACTTTCGGTGTTGACGGTCCCGATCCCGTTCTCGGTTTCGATTTTGTCAAAACAGCCGAGTGGAGTAGCCGAGATGATTGAAATAGTTTAAATGTTTCTTCAAATCGATGATGAAACATGGGGGATGTGACGAAACTGAAACCAAGTCTCCGGTTGATGAGCTTGATGAGAGCAATTTGCTCATCAGATCGGCAACAGATTCCCTTCTGAATGTTAAAAATGCGTCGAAAAATGTGAAACACGCCCAGCCGGAAAGGAATCAAAGGGATTCCATCTTATTAGCGGAGCTGGCAAAGCATTAATGCGTCGAGATCAATACGCGAGCCCGGGGCTTGTAATTGCGGTGCGGTGTCGCCGGCGAACTATTGGCCACAAATTGGGGCGCATCGCTTTGGCCAACTTCGCCAATCAAGACGGTGAGCTTTCGAGCAGGCAAACGAATGCCACGCCACTCGTTGTGGCCCTCGGTTCACGCTAGTCACGCGCGACGCGAAGCCTAGGGGCGAACGCGCGCCACACCACGCTCGCTTCGTACGCCGTGCACCACACATCCTCGGGCACCACAAATATTGTGCTAATCTTTGACCTCGGCCTCGTTCAGCGGGCGTGCGGAGAGCGTGTGCAGCCCCCGTTTGACGGGTGCAGATCATAAATTGTTCTCCGCATATCGTCGCCACTGGTAGCAGCAGCAGTAGCAGCAGGAGCACCAGGAAAAACAAGCACGCTCTCAAATTACCTAATGGACGGCGACGATCCGGCGGTGCACCAGCCCCAGTGCCCTCTCGAAGACCCCAAAAAGAATGCATAAAAGCGCGATCCCTGCACCTTCGTCGTCGTCATCGTCGTCTTGGGCCAAATGAGCGACGACATTTAGCCGGCGCATGCCAGAAGCCGTGCAGAGATCGCAACCGACGACGAGCGATCCAACGATCGCTGCACCCCTCCTGTGCTGCAGTGACACAGATTTGTTTTCTCCCCCTTGTTTTTTTTTCGTTCATCCCTTCCTCGGTGTGGCTCGGCGAGGACGTTTTCACGTAAAGTATCGCATGATTTACGACCACCAGTCACCGTGATTTATGAGCTCTCGCGTGTGTGCGAATGCACGGCGACCATTAAATCATGCTAAATGCTTTCATTATTGATCCCAGGGATTGGCCCCCATTTGCGGTGGAGGTCACATGCACGCCAAAACGGGGGTCCGGGAGTGTGTGAGCTAGAAGCAGCACGACATCGAGTGTGTGTTTGGCGTGTGCTAAACGCCCAAATTTGTACGCCGAGAAAAGAGCGCTTAGGGTCTCTGTTCCTTCCTCGGTAGGGTCCTAAGTCCCACCTGGCAGGGGGCCGCCAGCTCGTGAGAGGATTTAATTTATGAAACATTCCGACACTCCCAGACACTAATACCTCACCATGCTTCACGCTGCTTGGCTGGATGTGCAAACCGCAAATCGAGAACAACTTACCTGCAAAGAGAGGAACAGAGGAGGAAATAAGAACAAATTAGATATGTCAAATCTCAAAAAAAAATCCTTGCACCTGTCCATCCTGTGGCCGGTGTCCGGTGTCCGATGGTGCACAGAAGTCGCGGTGTGCACGAAAGATAGAATCAAAAATTGGTGGCATAATGAAGGTTGGTTGCAAATTAATCTCGCGCAGCGCAACGCACCGCACCGCACCGCACCGCAGCGAGAGAACCGTGTCCAAGCGAGCGTTCCAGGAAGTCTGTCGCACACCACCGCTCCCCATGCGGTGGTTATGGTTTCAAGGTTGTTCGTTCTGTCTGCTGTTGTTTTACGGTCTCGATATCCCGGAGTCGCAACACGGGCCCGTGGTGGTGGAGACACGACGATTAGATAAAACGAGATCGCGATTAGGCAATTTTGCAGGCT
This sequence comes from Anopheles aquasalis, assembly GCF_943734665.1. Lineage (NCBI taxonomy): Eukaryota > Metazoa > Arthropoda > Insecta > Diptera > Culicidae > Anopheles > Anopheles aquasalis. The sequence continues at coordinate 85,891,160 of NC_064877.1, forward strand.
CTCTGTTGCTCGTTGCAGTTCCCAGAAGAAAAGAAGGGGGTAGGACTGCGGGAGCACGGTTGGCACGATCGCTGCACTCGCGTCAAGCACGAGGGATCGCTCACCGGCCTAGGCGGCAGTGATGTAATGTGGCAGCAAACGGATCCGTGAGCTCAGGGCCCCCCCCCCCCTGTGGTGTGGCGATTTAGTGGATAAATTTGGCGTTTACGCTGGGGCTTGATTAATGGTTTGCCGGTTGATTTTTGACAAAACCGCGAAGGTTACCGTGAGCACGTGTGTCTGCGTGTGTTTCTGGCGGTGATGTAGCGATTCCTTTCGCGAAAAGCGAGAGCGAGAGCGATCGCGATCGATTCGCAACCGGCATCGGCATGCATAACAACAAATTAAGCCGCAATGGCGCCATTAGCCATCGCAGATTAGGAGCTTGTTCAGTTTTGTTGTTTTCTAAACTCATAAAGCGTGTAATTGCTTGTAATGAGCAACCTTCGCGCAGAGAGGAAGAGAAACAGGAGACCGAGAGGGTGGATCGGTTACGAAAAAGAAACTGGCCACAAGATCTCGCTTTCCGCGAGTTGTAGTGAAAAAAAAATACAATCAACTAATGCAACTGCAGCTACTTAAAGGCACCACAAAACGAACTCGTCTACTCTGCGGACTCTGCTTTTACTTTCATTCGCGATCGCGATCGTTGCGGAAAAAGGCGTTTTATAACTCCTTTCCTCCACATTCCCATTCCCGAACGATTGTTTTTCCTTTCGCAGAAAGCGAATCTCGGACTGCACTTCGGGGCGACAAACGACACGGCGGGACGGCGGTTTTCCCTTTCGCTTTTCGCGGTCTAGCGCGATCGCGATCGCGGGCGTAAGGTAGAATTGAAAATTATGAAGAAAAGCAAAGTCGTAGCAAGCAGCAGCATCACAGCGGCAGCCTCCACGGTAGTGAAGGTGCAGCAGAGCCTGAACGCTAAAGCGAAACCGCAAATGCGGGACTGATCGCGATCGCGACCCGCGCACCCACAGGGTTCGTGACTCCGTCCGTGGAACAAGCCCCCCTTCCCCTCCCGTGGCTTCTCCTTTCTTCGACTTCAACAACAAGTTTTGTCGCCTGCAATCCACTCCGTTTCGTTGGTTTGCATCGAATAAAATCGAGTCGTCTCCCCCCGGGGGGGGGGGGGGGGGGATTCAATGCAAGGCTTCGCGGCCCTGTCTGGCTGCCCTGTGTTGGATTCCACGATTCGCAAGAAAGTATTGCGCCGTCGCCGTCGCGTCTGGCGTCCTTTAAATTGTTTAATTGTCAATTGATATATCACAATTACTTTCATTGATTAATTGAATCTCGTTCGATTGGAGACCATAAATAGCGGACCGTCGCGATGCAACTACTACTTCGCTTGGTCCCGGGTTTATTGCTTGCTTGCTTGTTTTTCTGTTTATTTTGCGCCTGGTGCCGCACCGCCAGCATGACTCTACAAGGCGTGGAAGACATGGTCTCGCTAGGCTAACAAATCTATCAAACTACATAAATCATACCACCGTGATGGCGCGCCATCAAACTTGCTGTCGGTTGCTGCTACTCCTCCGGGGGGCCAACTCCTACTCCACCTTCGACTTCAAGCAAGAATAGAACGGAATGCGAAGGTGCGCGCTCGCTCGAGCATCCCACGCACAACGATTTCTCGCGACAAACGGCACGCTTTGCGCTGCTCTCTCTCTCTTTCAGCTCTGTTCACGCTTTGCGTCGAGCACACGGAACTCCAGAAAAGCCATAAACCAAATCAGATAAGCACCAGCACCGGACCGGGACCGGCAGACGGCAGTAATTAGAGGTATCGGCGTTTCGCGACCTCTGTCAGCCTCCGAATTATGTTGGCCGCGCCGTGCGCACGGTTGCCTTTCTCCCTGCGCCCTATCGGTGGCTAATGATCACACCTCATCACCCATCATGATTATGGTGTCGATTTATCGGAATCCGCTTGGTAGCTTGGCGT
>NC_064877.1:85898146-85900646 GCF_943734665.1 Anopheles aquasalis
CGACTGCTGCTGCTTGGTGCTTTGGACCTCTTGGTTCTCTCCGGAGCTCTGACTGCAACAGTGGTCCCCAAGGAGAAGAGCAGCACCAGCAGCAGCAGCAGCAGTGAAAGAACGTTCTACATGTCAAAATCTTTTATTATTATTGATTGCATAACGGGGTTTGAGGCGGTTTTTGCTCCACCTTCCTCTTCATCCTCTTCTAGGCCACCACCACCACCACCAACACCATCGTCACTTGTCCTGGGCGATGGCGGCGTTTGGAAGATAAATCGATCGCGCGATCGTGCCGCTGCCGCTCTACCAGCCAGCCACTTTTTCGAATGCATCGCAAACAGAGAACGCCTTCGGGGAGTGCACAGGAACACCACCCGGTCCGGTGGTCTCAAGGGCCCCCTTTGGCAATTGGACACCCGGGATTCGTTTTGGAGAAAGAACTCCCTCCGTGCTGGCGTGTGTGTTGGTTCCGCCGTGGGTGATGAGTCAACGAGAAAATGGAAGAGATAGAGAGCGGGAGTTTGACCGACAAAATGTGTGGCCACCGGGCACACACCGGGGATGTTGGCCAACCAGACATACAACAGCTTCGCGAACCCGGAAAACCCCCCACGGCACCAGCGCAGAAGCAGCAGAAGAATGGGAAAAGGTTACTGGACCTCCTGCCAGGGCAGGGACCACCTTTCGCCTGTCCGTAACATCATCATCATCATCAGCATCATCATCTGGCGGCGCTGCTGTGGTGCGCGTCATCATCCACATCATCACTCCAGCTCCAGCTCCAGGCTCAAGCCACCACCCACGAACCTTCACGAGAACTTTCTTCCCCGGAGTGTGCGTCCAAGAAGAATGTATTGAAGGGACTGAAGAATCCAGAATAAAATCAGGCAAATTGAAAGGAAAGCAAAAAAAAATCGGTGTGGTGGAAAAGAAAGGAAACGTCAGGTCCGTCCACCCCCAACCAGCCACCAGCCACCCGCCATTTCTCTTCTCCTTCTCTTTCTCCACGGAAACATTGTAACTTCACGCCACATTAGCGGCCACCGTCGCCATCGCCTTTTGCCAAAGGATTTTAATTCGTCGCTTGTTGCTGGTTGTTGTTCTGTCGCGGAACCAATCGGAACGGCGGATATAACGGGATTCCGGTGGCCACCCGCCCACCCCTCGGCACTCCTCCCGTCTCGGTGGCCTCATTCACGGTTGGCCAATTCAATGTTTAGCGGCTGGCTGGCTGGCTGGCTCACGTGAAACATAAGAATGATTGATTTAGCGACCGAACCCGACGAGCGGCGATGAATCCGCGTGCGCTTCTGCTTCACTGGACATGGAACACACCTACGCCGCAGATGCACGGGGTTGGAGTAAAGGGAATAGTGTTACTTACTCTGTGCTTGCAGGATCGCCGTCGCCTGTCCACCGGGAAAGGTCGCATTCCGTTTGTGGCGTCCCTGTTTGGTGTTCGAGGATTCGGAAGTCCGATGTTCCGAGTGACCGGTGCCCAAGAGTCAGATTTCGGGAGAGATCACAGCAGATCGAAAGGGAGAGAAACAAAGAAGAGAGAGAGAGAGAGAGAGAGTGGGAGAGTGAGAGAGTGAGACGTGGTATCGATCATTTGCAATTAGGAACATGCACCGATGACACGCTGATTGATGATGCAAGGTTGACAGGATAATGGAAGCACTAGAGTGTGTGCATGTGTCGTGCGTACCTTGGATTTGGGAAAGGCGACCAGCACGTTGTACCACCACTTGGTCTCCTCCGGGCACGTTCCCTTGACGAAGGTGACCCGCTCCGGCGCGGTGATGGCGATCGAGTGCGGATGGCTGGTGATGGCGTCGGCCGTGCTTACCTCCAGCACCTTCGTCATATCGATTATGGCCTGCGGTATCGTTTCGGGCTGTTACGAGGGTGAAAAAAGAGCAAAAAAAGAGAAAGGTTAAAGGAAGGGATAACCGAGCGAGAGAGCGCGAGGTGCACGATCGTAAAGATTGGTGATAAAGTAATAATTAAATTCGAAATCTGATAGTGATCCCGGCGGCTGGCCGGGTGGCTGGCCACTCCGCACTGCCATTATCACAGCCACAGGTTCACAGCTGGCCACCGATTGTTTCTGCCAATTTCAACTTGCATTTTCGGTCCCCCAAAAACACTCCAATTCAAATCTATGCGTCGCTTGGTGGTGCACCGGAAAACCGGCCAGCCAGGTGGCCGGAGGAATCTAATTTTCCCAGAGGCAGCGAGCGCATCGCGAACGCATCGCATGCAGCAGCAGCCGCGGAATTGCTGCCATAAAATCATAAAATTAGTTTTTACAGAGAACCTCCATCTCGAGAGAGTGAGGGCGCGCGCGCGCGCGCCAGAGATCTCCGACGGTACTATAAATTGCATCCACTCGATGTGGGCCGCGATGCAGATCCTCCACGGGGCACCACGGAGTCGCGGATTGTGAGGAAATATTTATATTCTTTCGAGCAGCGCGCTCCTTCGACTTTTGAGTGCGATGAGA
>NC_064877.1:85908146-85913146 GCF_943734665.1 Anopheles aquasalis
TCGCTGCTTGCTCGCAGATCTGGAGTACAAGAACCAGATCCAGAGAGTGCTTTTCGTTCAAGCAACGCTGCTGATTGGTACCATTTAACGCATTCGAAGGAAGAGATTTAGCTGCATGCCCATCACTAAATTACATCTTACATCACACGCACGGCATACGATTGGCCAAAGTCCCAAAAACGCGAACTCGATACCCCGCAATTTCCCTGCCGCCGCCGCCGCCACCGGTGGTGGTATAATTTAAACCGAAGAAAACCGCGACTGCTGTGACTGCGACTACGGAAATCTCTCAAGAAAAAAACGAAACGATCGCTTGCACACCACAATAGGTGACAGCAGCAGCAGCGTAAGAGCGAATGCAGAGCGGAGGACCAAGAGAGCGATCGTCTCCGCCCTCTGCAGCAGGAAAAGGAGGCGACCATTTCATTTCCAAATGTCATACGCAATTTTGGGTAATTTATGTTCAACGTTTTCGACACGTGATGCTTTGCGATAAGTGCGAAGGCCTGCGGCGCTAAAGCAGCAGCAACCATTCGCGCGTGTTTTTCTGTGTTTTTCTTCTTGTGCATTGATGTAACTGAGGACATCAGTGGTGGATTGGACCTAGATGATTTATCTCCTCTCCGGTTGTGGCTCCATTGTTTGCTTTGGTCAGCCAAAGGGGCAGGAATTTTAATAATTAAAAATAAGATAATTAACGAAGCTAATTGAAGATCTTCGTCCTAGCGGAATGCTCGCTGTATGCTCCGATCCGATATGGCTCTGTTGACGAAGGTGGCACTTCTTATTGGCAGTTGCCGTGGTTTTTTTCTGTCGTTTTTTTTTATTTTGACGATTTTAAAACGCAAAAGCGACCGCTCTCGCCCCTTCGCGCTATCATGAACGTTGGCGAAAGTAGCGAAACGATCCATCCCCATTGGTTGCAGCGAGAAGCAGCGGACAGAGCAGAGGGCACTTGTAATTATTTGCAATTTCCATCCCGCATGCTGGTCCTTGCACAGCTCCCCAGCTGCAACTGCAACTGGTTGCCCGAAGCCAAACAAATGCACCGCTCATCTCCTCTCTCAGCTGATCTGAGCTGTCCCTTTTCTGGGGACGATTGAACGGTCCGCCTTTTCTGCATTTCTTTTCGCGGACGGCCCCCGGGAGTGCAATTCACAAATGAAAGGCCCGAAATGTACGAACCAAACAATTACCCGTTCGCAATGGAGTGTTAAACGTTCAGTGCGCGATCGTACTCGTGAGATGCGTTTGAATGGATTTGTCATGTCAGATCGTTTGGCGGAGAGGGCACCGCAGAGCTCGAACGTCGAGTGCGTTTGCGATCATTGCACCGCACCTAATGCCCGGAGGGGTGGTGCAAAAACATTACAAGATCACACTCGACTGAGGGCTAATTATCGGGTAGCACGTGTGTGTCTGTAGGTACGCGTACGACGCTACTCATGCCCTGCCCTTCGGTGACGGAAGTGATCGTAAAGTGTGGTTGTCTGCGTCTTATCAAAATGCTTGTTGCTGTTGCGATACCTTGCCTTAGGTCCTGGTGCTGCTGCTGCTGCTGCTGGTTGTGATGTGTGCAGCAAGTGATTGCATAATTAATAGCTAGCTCGTTGAGAGTGCTATAGGGAAGGGAGGGAAAAAGGGAACGGATTTGTTGTTGATGCGCTGCGCGCGAACTAGAAAGCGGATCCCCAAGAACAGGTGGCCAGTGCGTGCAGCAGCTAGCGGCACTGCACGCCAAGTGATCGCACAACGAGGAGGAGGGGGCTGGAAAAACGCTGGAAAAATGTGGCCAAACCTGTCATCATCAAGTGACCAAACGCATAAAACGCGTCTTCGTCGCGGAAGAAGGGACCTTCCACTTCCTTCCTTCCCCTCTATTCCAAACCAATCGCGATGCGATGCGATGGGATGCTCTGCTTGGTTGTGTGCCGTGCTGTGGATGACTCCCTCTCCTTGATGCACTATACTGCTGTATTATGCTGCCTACAAACTGTACTGGATCGGAGAGATGAAGAAGCAGCAGCAAAAACGAGGTCCGCGCGCCGCAAACATCCGGGGTCCACACATCTCGCCATCAGCAGCGCGGCTAATAGCGTCGAGGGTGAATCTTCAAGATGCTTTGGCTTTTGCATCTAGTGCCTCTCTTGAGTTACTCTTCTCCACCCGTCCTGCCCACGAAACTCACACAAACATCCCGTTTACCGCTAGCTTTAGAGGAGTGGGGGATAGAAGTCCGGAAGAGGAGCAACACCGGTACCGGTCGCGCTGTGTGGACCCGGGCTGGAAACTTGCTCCATGTCCCGGTCTCCAAGTCGCTTCGGTCCAAAAGTTGTACCGAATCTGGATACCTTTGCTGGAGAGATGGCTGGCCAGTTCCTCCCGGGGGCCCCAAAGAAATGCTACATAATGGGGAGTGGCTATAGAATGGAGCAGGAAACCGGTCAAACGGCCAAAACACGCGGACGATAGCAGCAGCAGCAGCAGCAGTAGAGGAGACAAAAATCTAGAAAATCAATTTTCTATTTCCTCCTCCTCCTCTTGCACCACCGTCGTCGTTGGCCGTTGGTTTTTTGTTTGATCCGACGGTGCCGAAGCCAGAACAAATGCCTCCCATGGCCAGAAGTTAGGAACAGGCCGGGAGACGGCTCGAAGATGCGATAATGCTGACTCTCCTCCCACCACCGTCGCATTCGATGCAGCTTATCCGGCGCTCCGGACGTTCCTGTGGATGGATGCTGGCTGGAATGTGTGACCAGGCGTGGGTCCGGGGCTGCAGCGTACCAGGGAAATCAAACAAATCTACCCCAAAGGGCAGGTGAATTCAATTTATCGCTCAGGTTAGCTACAGTTCTGCTGCCTCTGCCGCTGCTGCTTCCTCACAGATGCGCTCGAACAGAAGACCAGGGGCTTGGGCATGTCAGAATGCCAAGGGGGAGGGGGGGGGAGGCGTCTCCTGATCAGAAGAAATGCATTTCATTCTACACACAGGTTTTTGGGGGGACCACCTGGGCCCTGGGTGGAGTAGATGAGATGGGCGTCCCGGCGGCTTGGCGCAACAGGTTTCAAGCATTCGGCTACGGCGCGCTCCCGGCCACCACAGCTCTAATCTGATGGCATTCGTCTATAGTCTATTGGCATTGGCTCGCGCGCGTTCTGAGGGTGGTCGTAGGTCGCATCGTAAATACGCATTCTTAATCGGTTATGCTTGCCTCCTGGTACACCCACCGGGGGGGGATGGAGAGACGCGTCCTCTCTTGCGCCTCTGAATGGACACAATCAGGCGGAAGTGTGGCGGCGATCGCCATCGTCTCGTTTCGTCTCGAGCGGTATCATCGATGTACCACTTTCTGGTGCGGACTTGGCCGAGGATGCCGTTCTTGAATCGACTTGGATGTGTCTTCCACGAGAAGTCTTTGAGTATCGGTTGAATAACCAATTTCTTCCGCAATACAGTTGGTTTTGGACCTTCATTAACGATGCGAACTCGGTTTCAAGTCGCTAAACACTGAAATTACGGTGCATGTTGCTGTCCAAGGGTTCCATTTATCAATACTACAAACGAGGCCCATGCAGCATGCCCTCAAAAAACAGTTGCCCAAAGGTATTGGCAATATTAAATCATTTATCAGAAGACAAATCGGTTCGCTTTTTTGCCGGGGGGTCTCTTGGGGCTCCCGTCTCTGGTGCAGTCCTCGGAACGAATCCCGAAAAACGACGCCACAGAACGATCTTTCAATAAAAATGACACATTGAAAAGGTGTGTCCGCCACTCAGAACTTCAGAACTTCGTGAAAAAAAAGGTCAACGGAAATTGTAGAGGGAGCGTCGTCCCCGGAAAGAAAAGAACAGCCCAGAACCACACCCAGCCATTTTTTGTCCGTTCGTTTGTGTTCCCGATGCCTGTGATGCCTGGCCCCCACCCTTCCTGTACTCCAAAACGACGACAAACGACGACTCATCATTATCTTATCGGCAGTTCCACTCGCCTCACCTTGCCTCGCCTCTCCAGAGGGCAAAAGGAACGCCAGTGATATCTTGTGCTCGACTCGAAACCGCCCGAATCCTATTGTTATATGCGTCCTGTGCGTCCCTGTGCGAATGCTGGGACCCACGAGACACGAGCCTTCAAGGCGTTGTCGTCGCGGAGAGAAGCAGAAAAAACGAAATGAAACGAAACCTCCTCTCTCTCTGCGGCCCAAACGGAACATTGGAATTCAATTTGCTTTTCGGCAAAATGGCATCGACGACGACGAAGACGACGATCGGGGGACTGCGGGACTGACCCGTTCCGGTGAAGGTGGGCGGCCAAGACACATTGTGTTGAAAATTCTCGTTCTTCGCCGCTTGCAGCTCGCGGATTTTTGGCGTGCGGACCGCGAACACGACACCCGCGAACCAGAGCGGGATGATGTATTGAGCTGTTGTGTTGAAGTGAATCGCACTCGCGGAGGTCAACGGAATTTGGCCACGGCCACCCCGGGGGGGTGAAGAGAACAATAATTGCACCGCCGCATCGGGTTGCACCAACCCCCCGGGGGGCGAGGGGAAAGAATTGATAAATAAATGCGCGGAAAAAAGGCAAACGCGGAAACAAATTTTCGCGTCACTTTCGCGGCGCGTCCACGTCGACAACCGGCGACCAACGACTCTGGTTTTATCAGCAGGCTATTAATCTTTCGAGCACAAGCGGAGTGAGTGAGCGAAGGTAGTAAAACAAAGGCATTAAAAGGCCGGCTACGGGGAGTGTGTGGTTGGGAGCATGAAATCAATTTACGATGCGTTCCTTCAACTGTCCACGAACGGGCAATGATGGCGTAGTAGATTGAGCGGTGGAAGGCGCATTGACGATCGATGCGCGGTGCGGTTTCTTCGTTGCGTTGATTCAGAAGCAGGAATGCGCCCACAGATTATCGCCGTCGATCTACACATCGATCTCAAACGATTTTTCTCTGCGTGATCAACACCATCCGCGATGCTTCTGATCCTGAGGATCGCCA
>NC_064877.1:85918146-85920646 GCF_943734665.1 Anopheles aquasalis
GATAAGGAAATCGCTTTTCGAACTTTGTGGATCATCGCTCGCAATGCATTAGCACGCACCGGGTTCCGTTACCCTCTTCTTCTAAGCGAAAGCTTTTATGCTAAATGCTATTTATGATTTCTAGCTAGCTAATCATTTAGCAGCAGCAGCAGCAGCAGCGGTAACCCCAAAAAAGGTTGAGGCCGCATTAAATCCCAGTCTTCGCACGATCGAAAACATCTTTTTGCTGCGTGTTTCCTGAGGTCGCTCTCTGCCAGCCGCTATAGCGGTAAAGCATGAACTACAAAAGTGTCGTGACAAACTTCTTCTCATCAAACTCAAACCGTTTCGAAGAGAACGAAAGGCTGTGCTGACAAGAAAAAGGAACTGCGCTGCGCACTACAAGCGAACAACAAGTGTGAAACAATCTTCGGGAGACAATTGACATTTTCGTGCAATTTAGATTTAGCGATCAGCGCGCGCGTTCGAAGGTTGCTGCACAGCACGAGCGTGCGATAGAGCAGCGTGTTAAGAACCCCGAGCAGCAGCAGGCAGATGGCACAAAAACGACGACGACCATCGACGATCCCTTCTATGGCCACAATAGGAAGCCACGGACTCTACCAGCAACACAGCATCAGCAGCAGCATGGCACCGATCGACCGCTTTTGTTTTTGTTTCCCTTCACGAACGCTGCCATGCTGCTACCACTCGATCGTGGCGAGAGGTGTGGATGCACGATCTGCAGTGATTTAACGAGATCGATCCAGATCGATCGATCGAGATCGAGATCGAGTGTTGATACACTGGAAGCCTTCAACGGCGAGGATATGATTATCGCGATCGGTGCTGGTTCTCGATCGAGAAGAGCGTGCTCGCTCAAGATCATCTCGCAGCTCGGGAAGCATCGTATCCGTGGCCACGGCAATAGCAAAATCTATTTGTTCCTCGTGTTGCCTGGTAGCGCAAGAAGAAGGAGCACGGAGCTGTTGTCGTTGTTGTGCAAACATACGTTTCGCATAGCAGAGCGAAGAAGATGTTCCCCTTCAGTTGACACCACCGCCAGCGTACAATGCGCACGCGAGCGCGAGATGGAACCGAAGGTCTGTCACGTTCGTGTGACTGTGACATTTTTATGAACCGCCTTCACAAATCTCACCCAGGGGAGCTGTTGAATTGAATAATGGCGTCGCAGGGGAGATGCTGTTCTTTCTTGTCGCTTCTGGTCTACCTCAAGGTCCCCTCTCTTTGTCCGATTTGTGCGCGGTTGATCGTGTTTTGTTGTGTTTTCGGCACTGAACGTGGCACTTTATCGAGACGAGACGAACGTGTTCGACTTTCATTCAAACCTCGAAGTGTACAGGGACAGTGACATTGACAGCAGGAAGCTAAAAGAAGCATAAACGGTGTGCATAAACGGTCTCACACTTTTCCTTTCGCTAGACAACCTCCTCCCGGGGGCGCGCACTACAAGTCCATAAACGTCCACCGCCAGCCGGGACCGGGACCGAGAGCAAATGAAACGATCAGAAGCCGGAGGTTTTGATGAGCTTCCGTCTTCAGAAAATGAAAAGCATTCGCCGCCAGCCTCGAATGTCGAAGTTGATGGAGAAAGAGAGCGAGAAACGGCGCGCCAGACGCGCGCCCCTGTCTCGCAGCTTTCGATATCGCAGAAAATAGTAATAATAATGATAATTGGTTGTGCCGTCGATGGCCACGGGAGGAAGTCGGAAGGGTTCGTCGCCTAACTGGTCGCTGCTGTCATTTGTTCGTCATCGCCGCTGGACGAGGTCGAGAGCCGCTGCTACCGTACATGTCACAGGAAGAGAAACTGGAAGGAACTGCCCCCGGAAGGCACTCGAAGGAAAATAAACAAGATTTAGGCGATCTCTGAGGGACGAACGCTCGCGATCCGGTCGACCGGATCTCCGGAGGCCAAAGACAGTGTGACCAGTTAAGGCAGGGGGGGGGGGAGGTGTGCTGGTGACCAGAGTCACCAGCGTTTGATGTAACCTGCCATCAGGAGAGCCGACGTGATGAGCGTTTGTGGCGATGAACGATGCAATAAAACCTGTCAGAGAGATGCATCCATAGGCGGTCCCTGGCCGGCCGGCCGGCAGGAGAGGGACCACGCGAGAGAAAGGTGTGAAAGATCACTTTCTTTTCCGAGAAATTCCTAACCATGTGTGTGGCGCGCGATCGCGGAACACTTTAGAGTGTTGTGTCATGGCCGTTAATCACGCGGCGACGTCTGATGGACGCGTTTGGAGCGCGTTTCTGGGCGATTGTCGTGCCCGATCGCCCCAACTACGTCAAATGGCCGCTGGCGTCCTTTGTTTTTGGGTAACAGAAGAAACAGTATCGCCTATCCGGTTATCCGATAGTCGAGTAGAGTCGAGCCACTTTCATTAAAAAAAAGAAAACAAAAAACAAAACCACCTGAAGGATACTTCCGATCCGACTTCACACGACCTCTAAGACCAGGGAGAGGCACAAGCGCGCGCTTGTCGTAACAGCCAAG
>NC_064877.1:85925646-85928146 GCF_943734665.1 Anopheles aquasalis
CACGATCACGGCCGAAATGTCTGGGGCTGGTTTCTTTCAGTCGCGAGGAACCGGTGGAAAGATCGTCGCGATCGAGGATCCCTGGTATACCGATCAGGCGATCCCTCACCGCGCGTTCGCTCTCCAGCATTCGAAGTCAATTATGGTGATTATGGGTGGAGGTCCTTTCACTACCACTTAGCTAGCTGCCTAGCATAATGCCAAACAACGCTGCGCTGCGCTCATCAAAAGCGCCGTAACCGCCAACGTTGCAAGACCTCCCCGTGCTGTTGACTTGCGGTCTTCAATTGGGGTTCAGTTTAAGTAATGTTTTCAACGAACCAATCTCCCCCATTTTTGTGAACCAGGAGGAAGTGAGGAGTCCACGGACTCCGCGGGGATGCTGTAATCGTCGTTCGACCGCTCGATGCTGCCTCTCACGCTGTGTTTGTGTTCCTCACACGGGAATTCCCGAAATCAGACGGACGCAGAACTCACTGTTGATAGTCCGTGGTGACGTGTCTGTGATTCCCTTTTGACCGACTGACTAAGCGTCGGTAATTTTTTTTTTTCTCGCAGCAATCACGCTGATTGCCAATCAAATGCGCATTCTCGCAACCCACGGACGCTGGGTTTTGAGGTTATCAACGTTCCAGCGAAGGCTCCTTATCAACCAATACGTTCCACAAGCGCTCTAGGTCAAAACTTGCTTTAGTTTGCTATTGAATCGTAAAGCGTAAGGATCGCGGTTCCAAGCAGTATACGCGAAGAATGGCTGCAGATCGTGTTGTGTGGCTATTGTTGTTGCTACAAATCGGGTTCCGTTGCAGCCCTAGTACCGGTGCACCACTGATCGACGAACAGTGTGAACCCGCGAAAGGTGTACTGCTGGCTCCGGAAGACTGTGGCCAATTCCACAATCAGTTGAACAACAAGACGGCCCGTATCTGCTGTCCGGTGTTCCAGAATGACCCATCCTGCGGTAAAGTGTCACGCTTTGACGCTACGGCCGTCATCTACGATAGTCGCGAGACACACCTGGATCAGTTCCCGTGGGCCACGATCATCATGCCGCGCTGGCAGTGGCAGATCAGCTGCAGTGGTTCTCTGATCAATCGGAACTTTGTCCTATCGGCGGCCCATTGCTTCCAGGCGCCCATGAGACTAAACAACAAGTAAGTAAGGAATAGGAGAGCAACATATCGGTCGATTCAACTGCTTCCAATGTTTACTTCACAGACGTCATCAGTACAAGGCCGTGTTTGGCGATTGGGATGTCCTGACGGACGAGGACTGCAAGTACGTGCGCGGTGAGCTCGAATGCAACGGACCAATCCAACACCGCCAGATCGCCGGGATCCTCAACCATCCACTGTACGATCATTGGGCCGATCAGTTCCTCCATGACATTGCGTTGCTTAAGCTAGAACGGCCGATCGAGTACGAGAGCCATATTGGACCGGTCTGTCTGCCGAGCTACTCGTCCGTAATGCCAGAGATTGCCGGACGCAACTACACGGCCACTGGTTGGGGGAAGACGCGTACCTGGGGTGGACTTCGGCGTAAGCTCAAAGTAACGATGGTCGCCCGGAATGTGAGCGTGTGCGCGAGGGCCTACGGCATCAATTCACCGGAAGTGGCCCAGGTTCAGCTGTGCGTTGGTGGAGAACCGAGAAAGGATGTGTGCCACGGAGACTCGGGTGGTGCGCTGATGCAGCGGGAAAATGCTGATCGTTGGACGCAGGTCGGTATTATCAGTTTTGGGTCGAAGAAATGCGGAAAAGCACTGCCGGGGGTGTACACCAATTTGGCACGCTACACCGACTGGATCCAGGCTTCGATTGAGACGTTGGAGAAGGCTGATGACCAACAAATGGAAACAACGTCCACAGCGAAAGGGATTTCCACAACGGAAATGACGTCCACAACGGAAGTGACATCTACAACAGAAACATCATCCGATTCAGAAGAGGCATCGCAAAGCGACGAAATGGATTGACGAAGTGTTCAGCAGAGTTGTCAATAAAGTTGCCAAGGATTCGTAAAATCCTTTGCGATTGCACACTACTCTCGTGTTCGTATAGATTGCAAAACTCACTCCCACATCCATTTTCACTCCAGTCAGGTTGTCCAATTTGTTGCGCAGCGCGCCAACTCGCGTCCGCCCGGGGGACGTATCGATCGATCGATCGATCGAACGGACCTCCTGAAACCGAAGGGCCCACCAGACGGAACAGCTGCAGCTGCAGTACAACCACCGGTTTTCTGGCACCTGATATGTAAATTAATCAGCCATTTTTTGACATCCATCAATCGGCTGTCGTCACACCGAACCGCGCCGCGCCGCCGCGTTGGTCGATCGATCGTTCAGCTACTAGCCCAGAGACTGCGCTGGCCTCTCTAATGGCTGCGGATCGGACGGCATCGAGCCTAGCATATCCTCTGGCGTTCGTGTCGATCGATGGACAGCAAGTCGATCGACAGCCACAGCAGCTTGCCACGACGACAACGGCCGTAGCTC
>NC_064877.1:85935646-85943146 GCF_943734665.1 Anopheles aquasalis
GCAGATTTCCTCAAATCAAAACCACATCACCGATTGCTGATCCGCAACAGTAACCATGGCCAATCACATCATACGAAGCCATTCAGCTCACTGCGCCCAGGGCGAGCAGCAATCATAATTTCTTCTACCACCCTGATTGCTGTCGCTCCAATTTAAACAAATATTCCATCATCATCATCATCATCATCGTGATCGCGATCGCACGGCTCTGACAACATCCGCCGCGCCATCAGGTGCATCTCTCCACCTTTTGCCACACCAGGCACTCGGTGGAAGGGCGATTAGTGCTTGTTTGTATCATTTGCTTCGATTCGATCGAACCAGCGCGGGAAGGCGATCATGGGCTCGCTCTGGGTAAAATGGTCCATCATTAGGGGGACCGGTGGACCGGTTCCTCCACCTGCACTGGCCAACCGAGAAGCGTGCCAGTAACACACAAACCACCACCCTAACCACCATCGCCGACGCCAACGACGACTCCACCGCACCGCAGGAAGGAAATGAAAACATGGTTTTGCATAAATAATTAAACACAAATGTGACACAATTTAGGGCGAGCGAAATTGCTCACCGCTGGGGGAAGAGGACCCAGAAAAAGAAAGAGAGAAGAGAGAGAACGAGAACCGTGGTGTCTGTTAACAGGCGACACAGGTCGTTTACAGGTTTCACTTGCGCTCGCCGCGATTTCGTTGCATCACGTTGGTTTCCGACGAGGCGTTAGCTGCGCGCTCCAAATGCTGCTCCTCAAACACCTCACCAAGGAGCAAGCGAAAGCCCCGGGTCCCTAGAGGCAATGGTGCAATTAATAAATTAAAACCAATTAGAGACACCCCGTCATCCGTGGACACTCCCAGGCGGCTGTCGCTCGCCGTCGTATCGAAAGCAAAAACCAATCGATCCATGGGGCCTTTCCACGGGCCGGTTCGCTCTGCCTGGTTATTGATTTTTCTGGTCCAGATCCCAACAGCGCCACTGCCACTGGACTGCAAGGTGTCACTTAAGTGCCCCTGCTTCAGGCCGCTCCGGTGACCTGGAAATCCATTTTCACTCCCGCTAGCGAGTGTGTGTGTGTGTGTTTGTGCAAGTTGCGGTCATTTCCGGTCAGCCAACACCGAAGATTGCTTATCGTCACCACCGATACCGACATGTAGCGTTGTCGCGCGTCGCCAGGGCGTCAACGATCGACACTTCACTGGCGGCGACCTGGGACAATTTTCTCTCGCCTGCCAAAGGGCCAGCTGACCTAGTGGTAGCCGGTGGCCTGATTGGACGTGCCCGGCACTCTCTGCTGCTCGTCAATGACGATTTGCGTACCAACGGACTACGAGGGGGCCCCTCGGATTGGCTCAGACTCTAATCAGTCCGTCGATCCGGTCCGGATTCTCTCGCCACTAATAATAACGGGATGGATTGCATTTTGCGATAACGCGCTGAATGTGATCGCTGATAATGTTTTCCTGATGATCCCGATCATTTCGCTAATGCACTGCCGCACCCTCGGATTGTCGGACCAACCCGTTCGATGGTTAGCGGTATTGGCACAGCAGGTGTCCCGCGGTTCATTGATCTTAGGAAGAGCGCCCCGTTTTTTTTTTACCACAACGGTTCCTTTGGACACGAGTGCTGACGTCGCTAAAGGGGCGACGGTGGTCCGTTCTAGGTCAACTAGGTCCAAAAAATAAAAGGAAAACATGAAAAAAACATCACCACCATCGCACCATGTCACCAACCGGCCCGCAGAAGCTGAGGTACCGTTACGCGAATCGATCGCGAACGCCGAAAATGCATGACAACGCAATAGCACAGCGCGCCAACAAGCAGTGTGGCGGAAGCGGCGGAATGGAACGAACGGATTCTAGATTTACAACAGCTTGTAGCACTGGCCATATCGGCTTGAGAAAATCTGGCCAACCGGCTGTGTGTTCGGTTCCGTTCCTTTCGGAAATTTGCATGAAGACAGCATATTCTAACGGACGGAAAGCAGCAGCAGCAGCAAACCAATAAATCAATCCTTCGACGAAACATTTTGTCTATCCGTTGGTTCTTCCCGCTGCGGTTTGATAACAAGAGCCACCGCAAGAGACCGGGAATTTCGATGGGAAACAACAACATTATTGGACGTCAGAGTCACAAGCAACGGAACACACCGAGAGGGGGGGAAAATGTTGGCAAATTAGTCAACTGTCCCGCTGAGAACGGGAAGGGAACGAAAAAAAAAAACACGGGAAATCATGGTGGCCACCTCAAGATAATGTCATTACGCCCGCTGCCCTGCTGCTGCTGCTGCTGCTGCTGGACGATTCTAATGAACGAGAATTAAGAGCTAATGCAGCTAATCTCCGGCCAGCAATCTGTCTCTCGCTCTGTCGGTTCCGTGCGTGTTCCGCGTTTGGCGATAGCGCAGAGGACAGCATTTTCTAATTTGGAGTAACCTCCGCCCCAAAATAGGTTACTAACGGACCACCCGATGGCGGCCAGTCGGATTGTTTTAAAAACACAAGACAGAGAGACTTCAACGAAACCGGCAGCAACGAACGCCCGCGTCGATCGCATTCTAATGTGTTCCTCACCGCAACGCACGAAAGAAAAAAAAAAGCTAAATGTCAGAAGCAAAGCGACACAAAGCGATGACCGGCGAGAGGGAGAGAGAGAGGGGGGCGCTTTTTAATCACCCAGCGGTGGCGTTCGGGGCGTGTGTCCCAAATATCAACTCGACGCGGGGCTTCGTTGTCGAAATAATAGCTCCATTTTGACCAGGCGCCATGCCAATTTGTGATCGTCAAATCGGTCATCGATTTCACTCGCCACCACCATCCCACCACCTCCAAAATGGCGCTAGCGCCATAGCTCAAGAGGTGGAGGCTCTCCCAGGGCTCTCAGTTGCTGTTGCTGCTGCTGCTGCTACTCAGGTGAAGGTAATGTTTGACGATTGACGGTGAAAAGATCGATGATACCTCAATTCTGCTGCCCCTACTCCCTCCATTCCTCTTGCCTGACATTTGAGGTGGGTCTCGGCGTGGAAAACTAGCGTTTCAACACCCAACGAGCCCCCGAAGCTAACGGAATTTGCCTTTTTTTTTGGTAGGAGAAGCAAAGGGAGTTGGTGTGGAGACGGCTCCATACCCGGCACCCCCGGCCACGTCGCCGTAAAATATGAGCCCAAGTAAAGCGAGCGTAATGACTGTTTCATTGTAATTTAATTGACCGTAACACCCAGCGCCCCAGGGGCGATAAATAATTCAACCAACCGTTAAGACGACGACGGCGATGGCGTCGTCTTGAGGATCGAAATATAGTTTAAAGCTTAACGATGGTGTTGAGGGAGGAGGGGGGGGGGGTTCTTTTTTATGCTGCACGTTGTTCAACGAGCCGTATGTGTGTGAGTGAGTACTGGCACTGAATTCGAGGCTCCATTCGCTTGCTATGCATGTATGCTGAGGGGCCAATTGGTAACGTTTAGGTCCGCGGACACGCAACAATCACGGTTTTCGGTTGGGCAACGGGCGTCAATGACTGACGGGGAGAGAAAAAGCGAGACTCCCAGTGCTCGCTTGAAAGTACAAGCTCCAGCAGCCAGCCACAGCTAGTGGCCACACACGCCAGCTTTCGGTCGATTGAGTTCGTGCTGGAAGGGATTTTTCGGTTGATACGCGAGCGAGCGTATAATCTAATCATCAGCTTAATTGGCATGAACTACACCGGTTTGACATAGGTTTTTGGAATCGCGAGGATCACGGATTGCTGGCCAAGCGAACGACCAGATCGATCGGCGAGAGCAGCACGCGAACGAATGAAAATGCTTTTTGGTGCAAAAAAAGGGTAAATGCTAATTCGAACCGAACCGAGTCGACAGCTGCCGCAAATGCAAATTCGAAAAAAAAAACAAAAACAGTCGATCGTAGATCGTCGTCGTCGGCCGCGTTTGTGGGATTCTGGTGCACCAGGAATCACCTACTTCTGTGATTTATGGTTAGGAGTTGGCCAGTTCCAGACAAACGAAGGCAACGAATGGCGAAGAGTTGCCGGTCCGTCGTTCCGTTGGACGGAATCTCGCTGCGGTTTCCGTAAACCGTTTTTGACGGCGACCGGCGCGATCGCTCAGCTGGAATTCGCATGAAACACGATACTTTGCGGGCACTAGGTAGTAGACGCTACGCACAAATCAGGAAGTGACAAATAATTCACGCCAAATTCGCTCCATGCGGTCACGAGCACGCTCGCTCTTTCTCTCTCGCACATCCGAGACGCGGTTCCGTTCCATTCTCCTGCCAGGAACGGGGATTCCTCCGGGTATGATTTGCATGCGCCGCCCGGGTCGCGGCGTTAAATTGTAACGATCACCAAGCGGTCGTGCGATCGAGCAAGCGAGGATCATAAACAAAACCACCGACGCCGCACCGATCGGAAGGTCAATTGCCATTGCGTCGCTCCATTTGTGGCAATTCTATGCAAATGTGTGCCCCGTGGTGTACTCGCGATCGTTTTTCTGGGTCGTGCTCGAGTACTGAAGCTAATGGCAGCTGCAAGATTTTTGATCTTGAACTTCGGTGCGCCTACGTGGTGTGAGGCCTTACCGAGAAGAAAACAGGTCACGCACCCACCAACGCATCCTTTAAATTGGCTTTTCATCCACCGCTGGATCGCTGCGCTGAATGCATTACAAAATGATCTCATTTTGGAAGTTTCGCTTGGGAGGAAGCGACGTGTTTCTCCACTTTTTTTTCGGGCGCCAGCTCATTGTTGTCTATTCCTCTCCACCTCCTGTTGTTTGGAGGCGTTTTTTTTCCAGGGCCACCTAATGCACACGCCAACACATCCAGTGTGTCACAATGGACCACTTAGAGATTCATAATCTGGCTAATATTTCTGGCCGGAGCGCATAGAACGGACACGCGCACTCTGGGTGGGTCTAATGTGGGGTAATTATTTCTTGTCGCAAACCGTTGCTAGTGGGAAGAATGCAATGCTCCGATGCTCTTTTTTTGAGGACACAACACGCCCGGTGTGGCCATCAATCCGATCTTGTAGGTTTGATGTTGATCCGTTGTCTTACCTGAAACGAGACGGTGAAAAACGAAGGGAAAAAAAACATAAGAAAAATGATCGATTGCGAGGTGCGTTGGTGTGGTGCACGCGGCCCCACAAAACTCAACTGGCGATTGTTTCGTTTCGGTGCGGTTCTTTGGTCGAACTCCCCGCATTGGCCACGCGACAGCATGCCGCCTCGCGGTGTCGCCCACACCACCACCCGGGGTCACCACCTCAATGCCAGGCCGCCGGCCACCGCCCAATGATCCCGATTTGATCGGTCGCGTGATTTAGTGCATCGCTTTGTTGAGGGAAATAGCGATTTTATGTTCCTTGCGACAGAGCGGAGAGCGCACGAGCCCTCACGAGCGATTTGAATGTTTTACGTTCTAATAACCAACCGCCGGGACCCGGAGTGAAAAACCAACAAATTATGGTCCTTCAGCACGCCATGATGGGGGTATACATCATACTTCTTTTTTTTTTTTGTTGCTGCCCATTGGCCCGTGGGCAATCGTTTGTTGACCACCCCCGGAGCGGGGATTGAACGATAAAATCGTTGATGATCGTTTGACATCATTCGGAAATGCACCGAGGGCCGCCATTGCATTGACATTTGTCAGGCCCCTAACCCCCTGTTACATGCTGTAAGCTGCCCACCTTTTAATGTTTCTTGTCCTATAAGACGGCCGATCACGCTCATACCTCTTGTATCAATAATTATTTTGTAAAACCAAATCATTATCCAGCAGAACGACTGTTTGTGCTTTGTGCTGCTGTTTCCTTGCCTAGCAATGCCATATGTTTCTTCAATCCATTGTGTTTCAATCCACTTCCAGATCAAAGAACATTGAATTCTAAGAACAGCGAACGAGCTGTTGAGGAGCATTGTTTGACTTCATTCCTGGACCTCACGGTGGCCACGGGTTGATCCCCTCTAGTGGTCTAGCATGATTGAGTGACACACCGCTAGGGGCACACATTATGCCGAGAACATACTTTCGAGCTCGCCGATACGGCAACAAAAGACCAGGAACATGGTAGTAGCGCACCGTCGGCGTGAGGCGACCACAAAGTGTCATAAACCGATTGTTCGCCCGTCACCGCGCCATCGACCGAAAACGTGGTGTTCAGGACCTCCCCCCTCCTTCTCACTTCCATTCCCTGGAGTTTATGAAATAATGGCACTGATACCGGCGAGGGAGACGTGGAGTGTCAACCGAACCAGTGTTCCAGCAGCACAAACCACCACTCGGTCTCGCTCTCTTGATGGTGATCAGCATCTCGGACAAAGATTGGTTCACAGATCGGCCGGCCGGGCGCGGACTGTAGCATAAATTATGATCATTTATTAAATAAGCTAAAAGTCCGCGTCCAGACCACCACTCGACTCGAGACGGTCTAGAGTGGCCCTGTCAATCGTCACTCGTCGTAAGCGGCGCAAAATCTAGACGGTCACTGTGGCCAGCGGTATGATCAAAATGGAATAGAACCGAGCGAGCATAGCTAGATTGCTTGGACTTACGCGAGTTGAGGTTGAGGATCGAGGTCGCAAAATGGCATTTTTCGTCATCAAAAAACTCGACTGTAGTGGCGAATCATATCACTTTTATCACGTGATCATCTTGAGATGCTGCTTCGGAATGCAGATCCATATTGATAAGCGCATCGCGAGCATAACTTAATTTAACATCTTCTCGCGACGCTTAACACTCTCCCAACTTGTTTTGCTGGGCACTGGAAGCGATCGACGACGGAATGCTCAAACGCCACGAAAGGCAAACAATGGTCTGAAATGGAAAAGGGCACACCACACACCACCACCGTACGCCCATTGTGTGTCGCGGAGGAGTCAATGAAGTCGTTTAAGCTGAAGCGGCAACAACAACAGGAGCAGCAGCACCGTTAATCGCTTAACGGCGCGCGACAACCCCTCCTTTGGGAGTGTTTGCTTCCCAAAAAAGGCGACTCCAGAATTCGTCGTGACATTCGGCTCACGATGTGAGGTCGCTCCATCGTCCCCATTCTCCTCCTTCTCCTCCTTCTGCTCTTTGCCACGATTAATCGAAATTGGCAACTAATGGACCCCGGCGGTCCGGTCAATCTATCCCCCATAATTAGCATGTTATAATTCGATTATTCGCGTTCACGAGTGTGGCTTATCTCTCGTGCAGCTGACTGCGAGCAGGCTGGACCGTTTTCTGGGACGTCAAAAAGGGGGGGTCCATTGACTCGTTGAGGTGATTTTGTAACCGTTTCGTCGGTTTGCTTGAATTTGCAGCCGTCTCGTGCGGTCGTGCGTACAAAACTGCAACAATCCCTTCCTTTGTGAGCCAGATTTTTGGGGCTCTAGCCTCCTTCTCCTGATCTGATAAGCAGGTGACATCGTTCCACGGTTGAGGCAAATGAGGTTGCAGCAGCAGCAGCAACAACAAACCGCAAAAGAAAGCAGGAACGACACCGTCTCGGGCG
>NC_064877.1:85945646-85998146 GCF_943734665.1 Anopheles aquasalis
GCCCATATCGATGCGCAATGATTTGGAGGAGGTGCGCGCACACGAGTTTGCCACATCATCTACTGGCGGTTTGTGCGTTGTACTTTGTATGTTCTGAGCACAGCACAGCACCAATCGATGCTGCAGCCCCTCGGGGGAAGGGTTCATTAAAGACACCATCATCCCTTTAGAATCCATCGCGAGATGCGAAGAGCTCGAGCTCGAGCTCGGGACTTAACCAGCTCGCCCTGTACCGAGACGCAGTCGCGGAGAAGATTGAGGTTATTGTCGTTCGATGACATTCGCGCCAAAAGGGAGAGAAGGAACAAACGAACGAACGAACGGAAGTGTTGGTGACGCTGCGAACGACGCGCGATTGTGCATTCCGCTGTGCAACCGGTACGCCACATGGACGCGCGCACGAGATGCAACGACATAGAGACGACCCCCTTTGGTGGTTGGACTCTCGCTCCAACTCGATGGGTGTGTGCGCCAGCCAACCAGCCAGCCAGCGAGTCGAGTGCGAACAGTAAAAAGAAGAAACTTAATGTCTTATTGTTCAACCGTGCGACATACCAATTTGCAGGGACACAATTCGACCCCGCACTCCCTGTCTGGTGTTCCCCCTGTGTCTCGTGTGGTGATCAACATACTTTGGCCGCGCAGCGCACGACAGACTCCCGGGACCGGGCGGGGAATTGATCGTTCCTCGTTCTGTTATGCTTGCGCCCCTTCCACGATCAATAGCATATTCTGCCATTCTTGTGTCGAACGCGCACAGAAACCGATACAGCACCACCGAGAGCGGCACGTGAACGATGCGACGACTCACGCAACAGAGGGATTTTTTGGTCAATTTGAGTCCCCGAAGCATGGAAGCCTGGTCTTTCTCTGGGCGCCAAAACCTGGCCGAGACTTCATCAATATCCGTGACGCGATTGAATAGAGCCAAGTCAATACCCGACGTGAGCGGCATCCATAATGACAGTCGTAGTCCAGAACATGATGTGGAGGAGCGTTTTGTTTCGAAAATGCTCTTGTGAAAGACGCAACTTTATGTCCCGTAGAGCAGTTTATGTTGAAAATCCTCGCGCACTTTATGACAAAGTTACCAATATGGCCGCGTTCGTTTGCTTTATTCCCCCTTTTTCTCCCACAGGAAGGCAATTGTGGTATTAGCATCTCAATCAGTTACCCAACGGATAAGCACGTACCGGCTGGGAAGAATCCATAATTAGCCTTTGCAGCTCTCTCTGCAGCATATTCCCCTTGTACTGGAGATGGATTTAGGATTTGGGCGAGGCATAGGAAGAGTCCGACAGGAGCGACAACTTACTCCAGCAATCCAGCTCTTCCCTTACGTCCTCAGATGATACGAATGAAGTAATCAACTGGACAAAAGTGTCTTGTGATGGAAATTTAGCCCGATCTTGAGACAATCTATGGGCCACAGTCGTCGTCGTCGTCGTCGTCCAAGCCATCAGGCCATCCTCAAGTGGCTGGTTGGTTGTTTCCATGCCACGCAAAGAGTTCGGACTACGCTTGGCCGTGCCTGTGTGCTTCATAAATCTTTCTCCATCTTCTCGCACACGCGGGACGTGTCCAACCATATCGAAATGCAAACGAGCCATCGCTTACCGGTCCTCGTCCGCGACCTATACAGTCGAACCTGGGGGGACGGTCCAGCTTCCAGGGCTACCATTGCTACATTGTATCAGCGTCGGCCACCGAACACATGGCACCACCGATCGCTGAAGATGGCATGGAAGCGACCCGATGTTCTCGATGTCTTTCGTGCGAGATTCTAGGACGGACGATTCTCTCCAATCCTTTTGCATAAACTACCGCCTTCCTGGAGGTTTCCCTTTCCGGGCAGAACGGTATAATCTCCGCCGCCTTCAATCCGCACGTCCGCGCTTCTAATGCTCCCGCGGAACGAATAATGGACGCATCTTGTAGCAGATTCTTCTCGATCTTTGAGCCACAGAGAGTCGATCTATCTGTCCTAGGATTCTTTTCTCTTCTCTGACTCCCTAAGCTGACAGCTCCGCTCCTGCTGCCCGTTTTAATGCTGATCGAAACCCATTCTTCAATCAACACACGATCGGGCACACGGTGGCCCTTTCCTCCGGATCTTCGGACAATGTTTGCTTCCGATGCGCTGGATTGCAAATGCTGAAAGTCGAAAGGGAAGTCGAGCGCAAATAGAGACACGAGTCGAGGCGAGGCGACCCCGTGCATCAGGGGATCGTAATTTGTTTTTGTTCAACAAATCCTCTTTCTGCTCCAACAGCAGTAGCAGAAGAAGGTGGAGCTGCAGGACAGGACAGTGCAACTAGTGCTACCATTACGCGCGCGGACTGGTTCCAAACGGCCGCCCTTACCGGGAATGGTAAACGATCCGATCCGCTGGATACTGAACTTCGGATATGCAGATGGCGAGAGAGCGTGCGCGCGCGCGCCTGGTGTTTATCTTAATCATCTAGCGCGACTACCTCACTCGCCGATCCGATCACCCGTAATCCACAGGAGTGTGGAACACCCTCGCAAAGCCGCGTAATGCCGCGTAATGTGCGGGTACACCGGGGTGTGCCTTTCGGTGTGTCAGAAGCCTTCGAACCGGCTCTCGACCGGCGGAGCACCAGCCCATAATGCATCATAGGTTTGCTGAAGCTGAAGAAGATTAACTGCCGGCTGATGGCGCACAAGGGGAGCAATATGCGATGCCAAACGCCAAAGGGAATTCATGTTCGCTGACTGATTGCGGCTCTTGATTCTTGAAGCGAAAGCGCAACATCCCGAAGAAGAGGGGCGCAGAATGCAGATGCCGTTCTTGCAACCGTGAGAAAGGTCAGAATGCAATTTTGGAGTTCGTTGCGATCGCGCGCAGTGTGTTCAATACCGGTGGAGTCGGTGGTGGAATGAAGTCGAAGTCAGTCAGTTCCGCCAAGCAGACACGTCAGCCTGCTGACGCGTGATTGATGATGCTGCACCCCATGCCTGGGTGTATGCATATCGATGTTGCAATCTACTGGATGGCTGGTAATGATCTTTGCTTCATAATTAAATTTTAAAACAATTTCCTGCCATCCTGATGGAGACCGGAGAAGCGAGAAACGAGGTCCGATGATTGAAACATTTCAGTTTGACGTCACTCAGGATCGTCCGGATTCATGACAGCTGGCAATTTGCGTTCATGCGAGTGGCTTAGCAGAATCACTTTACTCGCCAAAAACCAGAAAGCGAAACCGAAGCGATCCAAACTTTCTCCTCTGCTTCTTCTGCTTCAGAACTTTCTCATGTCGAACCGGGTCGGTGTTTGGCCTTCTTCTCGCCGGTTGTGTGATGGCGCACCGGTTGGTGCTGCTTGTGGTTCCCACACTCCGGCACACCGTAGCGACTGTCGCGCGATTTGACTTTATCGTATGTGTTGATCGAGGAGGAGGACGAGGAGGTGGAGAAGGAGGAGGAGGAGAAAAAAATACTACTGGTTGCTCCCGAAGCTTTAGAAAACTCCGGAGTACCTTAACCACGGACGGAACTCTCGCTCTCTCGCCGTCTCCCCCAGGGTCTGCCACCAGCCCCTCCTGGCAGTTGACATTATTCCGCCTCCGGGCAGCTCGCGGAAAGCGAAATCTTGCAAAGACCATCTCTAGCCCGCGGATAAGCGAACGTTGGCGGTTGGCCAGGGTGATGATGCTGTTGGTGAAAACGGAAAAAACGGAGAAATGGAGGAAGAGAAATGAGTTCTCTTGACATCCCCATCCCTCCCTCCCGAAAACGACACGGAACAGCGCCGAGTGTCACCTTCACGGACTCAGGACGGACAACCGCAATGGTGCGCGATGCACCCCCCCAAACGAAGGGTGACTCCGATCAGGTGTAGAAGCGACCAGGCGACGAACCTTTTCGCTATCGAACGAACGTTCCCTTCCCGAACCGTAGATCATCGCGCGAAAGGACGTCATGCGGTGCGCCGGTGTGACGAAAGCATGAGAAAGCACCCAAAGGAAGGAACAAGCGAAAAAAGGCTGAAGGTGAAGCAATGCACGCGCGCCAGCAGCAGCATCATCATGAGAATCTATTATTGTTGCAAATTAAACATTCAAACATGGCCACATGGTCACATGGACGCTGTGTCTGTGATGTGATCGTCCGCTCGCTCGCTCGTGTGCGATCGATGGATCGCTGAGGCTGAGGATGGGCGACGCGCAGCGAGTGTGATTCTCGATGTCCCTTTTGCTTGGTGGAGGTTTGGCCCCTACATTAGACAAGGTTCTCTCCGTTGCACCACACACAAACACATGGTACACGAAATGCCTCCAGCGAGTGGAGCGTTTGGAAAGGTTTGGCTCGTTCGTTCGTTGCACCAGCTCCTCGTGGCCGTTGGATGGATGGCGTCGGCGTCGAAGGAGGAGGAGGTGGAGGAGGAGGTTTGTTTGCATTCACCCTTTTCCCAGGCAGCCCAGCCGGGCCCCTTCAGCTCATGTATGTGGTATGCGGCATGTGTATTTTCAATTTTCTATGCACCTTCCACTCCCTTGCCCTGCCACCTGCCATCCACGACTCGATCTTCAAAGAGAGTGAGAGAGGAGGCAGCGATCGAGCGATCGACCTGGGTGCACATGCATATGGCCACCATGCATAATCCACCTCGTTTTCGTTTTCATCATCCGCGATCCTCTCAACTCCCTCTCAACCTTCTCAACCACCCCTCGGTTGGGGAGAAAGTTTAATGTAATATAATTATTGGGTCAGTTCTATCACGGTCCTCGAACCGTGCTCCGTGCACTGTCGTCCGTCGTTGTCGTTCAGCAAGAAATGCACAGTTTTCCCTTTCGTCGGCACCGTAGCGGACAACGGTAAAAGGTGAAAGAAGGGGACACACAGCACACCACCCCTAGCCACTGGAGGAAAATTAGAAATAAAGCAATTTCGTTAATGAGAATTGCAATCAGACGCGGGCGCGCGCGCAATTCGTCGCAGACTAAAGTCCGCCGGAACGACGGACGCGTGGACCATCGATCGCACAATATTCCGCGGTTTAACCTTCACCCCTTTGGCTGCGAATCGGAAGCTCACGATCGAATGAGCCTGGTGGTGGTGAAAAGGGGAGACAGCGTAATGAGATTAATTTGCGATACTTTGTACTTCGGTGTCGGGGTGGAGAGGAAACCGATGAAGGGAACCGATTTGTCTATGCTTCCCTAGGCTCTCCATCCCACCGCCCATCGCGATCTCATATTGAACCTCATTTCGAGATAATCGAAATGGTTGCATTGCTGATCACGCTCTCTCTCTCTCTCGAGCAGAAGGCAATATGGAAACCGTTTTCTTTTAAAAGAATATTACAACCAAGCATCGCTGATAATGAGTGTTGCCAGAGGGTGGAGTGGAGCTGTGATTGTGTGAACTACTTAACATATGTTCGCCTTCGCCCCACCGATTGCGGGGGTTTGTGCGCGATCGCGCGATGTTGCTAATTATCATCTAGCACACCCGAGCAGCTCCCCGATGTTTCATTACGATTTTAATATTGGTCGCTTGGCAACGCTTGGAGCCCTTTTTTTTGCTGCTCGCTGCTCGGTTGCTGCGCTGCATGATTATTATTACTCCAAAGATGCAGCGGAGCAAAAAACCGAGGATTTCACATTTCACCCTCTCTCTCTCTCGACTCGTGTACGTCGTGCGGGGTTCTATAATTAGCTGGCGAGCTGCACCACTAATACAACACTTGGGGCCGCGTGCGTGAAACCGTTAGTAGCAGTGCGGCCAATTGGCTGAATCTGACACATCGGCGCACGTGCACACG
This sequence comes from Anopheles aquasalis, assembly GCF_943734665.1. Taxonomy (NCBI): domain Eukaryota; kingdom Metazoa; phylum Arthropoda; class Insecta; order Diptera; family Culicidae; genus Anopheles; species Anopheles aquasalis. The sequence continues at coordinate 85,951,438 of NC_064877.1, forward strand.
CCCAGGTGCATTCATTCCGCATCATTCCATCATCATCATCATTATCCAGCTTCGATGGGATCACCGCCGACGCCACGATTTGTTTGGCGGCATAGTATGCACGCACGCATACGCCAAGAAAGAGGTGTTTGTAATGCAACAGAATAGAAAATGCGTTTAGCAGAATGTGTCGATGTGAAATGTGTGCAATGTGCGCGCAATGTTGGGAAGCACAAGATCGACAGCACAAGATGCATTTTATGCTCTAATTTCTCAACCGCCACATGCCACAGAACGGCGAGGCGTAGTGTTGGTTGGGCTCAATTACCTTACCGGCGCCCGTTAGAGCAAATGCCGCAAACGGATTGTGCCATCAAGCATGAATCCGTGAATGTTTATGCTCTCAATCACAGCACAAGAATGGTGAGGATCGGTAATCTTCTTAAGCTACCGTTAAGTAGCATATCGGGTAAGAGTTTAATAACCCGAAAGGAAGCCATCCATGCTGTTTATCGAGACATACATTCAATGCTTGCTACAATCGATCTCAAATAGCAAACGAATGATAAGAAGTAGATCGCATAGAGCACAAGCTTGGGCCACTGACATTGCCAATCATGTTGCCCAATATGGGGTGGTGGTGTGGGTGTGGGAGCATAAGACCTTTCTAAAACACACCCGAGCAGCAGAGCTCATAATGCCCACCAATGACTCATGGGTGTGCGGTTAAATGGGCTCCAGAGGTGCGCTCGAATGTCTTTCCATCCAATCCAAATCCCAGACCCCATCAACCCGGCCGGTATGGGACGCTAGGAACTCGTTCCACCACCATGCCCCTCTCTGGTGACGGCTTCTGGTCTAGACCGTCAAGGCGACAGGCTCCAGGGGGGTTTATGCTCGCATAAACATGCTCCAATAACAATAAATTCGACGGCTTGTTGCTGCCAGCGATCCACAAGCGATCGGATTCCGTTTTTGCCGCACCGCTGAATCGAGCAACCGAATCTCGCGAGATGTGGAGAAACATTTTACTCCAAGACGCGAATCATAATGCGAAGGGAGCTCCCTCGTTGAAATCATAGGTTCCACGTTCCGCCGCAATGTTGTGTATGTGCGGTGACGTTGATGGTTCACAGGACTTCGGTTGGCAGTTTGGCCGTACATCTTCCCCCCCCCCCCCCCCCCCCTGCGCCACAAGATCGATCGATCCGCGATCGATCCGTTCGCATCGATCGCAATGCGCAGGGTTGCTCAGGTTCCGCGCGATCGCGAGCAGTAAATCTCGCGATAGTACAATTGGTGCTTCCAGCTAACTTATGGCCGCGGCCGCGAAAGCCGTTCCATAAATCCGACCAGACCAGACCGTCCTGCATCCATGTGCATCGGCGCCCCACGATTGGAGTTCGGAAGTCTCGGGGTCCGGATCGTCAATGTCTAATGAGGAGGGCTTGCGTTACGAAAATGTTAAACGACGCTAGGGCGACCTCGTTCTGCGGAAGTGAAGTGATGTTTCGTCAAGAGTGACCCAGAAGTATAGTTTTTTCCTGATGATGAATCGTGTTCGTTATCCGCTGACATTAGAAGCATCGATTGCAGACAGTTTTAGGTTAATTTAGTGGATTTAAATGCTCAGAATTCTGTCCTCTCCGGTGTCTAATTCACATCGGCACTGCAGCTACTGTAGTGCTGAAAAATCCCCCTCCGAAAAGGCCCCACAATAAACACCAGAAAACGTTCACTTGCACTTCCGCGTGAGTGCTCGCGCTCGCGGTGGCAACCAGCGTCGTGTAGCAACCTCGCCATTAACAATCGTTTATGGCTACAAAGCGGCACTGCATTCGATGCTGACGCGCCGTTAGAAAAGGGGCAACATACCGAACGGAAACGCCATTATTCCGTCATACGAGCAGCGCGCCCGCGGTGAGATGAGGTTTGTTGTTCGTTCGTTCGCTCGTTCGCTCGAATCTCGAAATTCGAAAATTTCCCTTCGCTCATCAAACGGACTGACACTAACGATATGACAATCATCCCACACCATCAGTTAAGAGAGCTTGTAAGAGCGGGCGGAGGGTTCACCAGGTGTCAGGAGAGGGAGAGCCGGCCGACCGGGAGGTTTGTTTCTTTTTTTTTTGCTTCTTTTCCTTTTCATTTTCTTACGCCATCGCCGGCACCACGTGTGTGTCAGTGTGTCTGTGCCTTTATGCTTACTTTCTACTGGTTTCCGACGACGACGACGACGGTGCGCGGGACCTGCCAGCTAAATGTTTGCCCTTCGGGAGTTTGAAACATAAAACTTTTCCTCGTTAGACACGCAAGCCAGACACCCGGCTAGGCGAACGATCGATCGATCGATCGGAGAGGAATGTGGTGCCAAGCTGGCAGCAGCCAGTTATGCTGCTCCGGCTGCAGTCACACACGTGCACCACCCACGGCCCCAAGTGTCCTCTCCCTTTCTCTCGAGCGCGCGCGTCGCTGTCGCGTAAAGGGCCGCGAATCACACAAATACCGCGGTCCTTCCTCCCGGTTCGCTCGAGCATTCCCTTGGCAATGGCGTAACTTTAGTGACGAGCGGGAATTTCGAGAGTGAAAGCTTCAATCAAATAATCATAACCACCCTCCCTTAGAAGGGGGCACGGCGAGCATAAAAGCGAGCAAACGACACAGCCAGCACCAGCGAGGGCGAGCGCGAACTAAACTGTGGGCGCGGAGTGAAGGTGTGATCGTTGTGACGTTTGCGGTTGACGACGCCATGGCCGCGGGATCGGAACCGGACACTCCCAATCCTCCCCTACCTGGAGTGTTCCTGGCCAGGCCTTTCCAATCTTCTAAGTCAGCTCGGGTGCCTATTCCAAACTCTTGGCACTGTCTCGCGAGTAAAGTGTTTTATCTACAAAAAAAAAGTGATCCTCATGCCCGAGTGATCATAATCCTGATTCCGATAGTTGCGATCGCAAAACTCGGGAAACTTCTCAAGCATTTTCCTCCATTTTCCCGCGGAGAAATTAACGGAAACGATCGTAGAGGAAATAAAACATCACCGTTTATGATGCCTGCGCACCGGTATGTTACATTGTAAACAACCAATTTCACTTCTACCCAAAAGCAGCATGCCACTGCGGACTGCGGAAAGGTCAGTGAACTTGCGTTCCATTCCATCACATAATGGGCTGACCCCTTTGGGCTGGTGGGATGTTTTGGTTTGGGCTGACCGGCTGCAAAACTATGATCCTCCTCCTCCTCCGAGCATTCAAGTCTTTCGTTTGAGAAAACAAAAAGCGCGATGAAGGCGAAAGTGCGATTACCGGCGGCAAGAAATCAAAAGTACGCCGCTGCCGCCATCGTGATCATCGTCGTCGAGATTCGCGTGGCCTCTTTCGCGAGCTCACTCAGGGACTAACTTTCATGCTGCGGATGATCGGCCACGCTACGGAACGGTTTCTTATCAAACGAACTAGTGGCCAGTACCCTGGCGTTGAGGACAACAGTCAGTCTCACGAGTCCGCCGGAAGAAACTTCATTGTTTGTTAGCAAAGAGAGCCAGCAACCATCCTGACTCGGGCCTGCCGACTAATGTGAAAATGATCAATTATGGGCGCGCGCTTTCAGTTTAACGAACTGAACACAGACACACGTGTGTAATGAGCTGGCAGACGCGAGATATTTTAAGACACTCCGGGCCTCTAATGATGCTGGGCCCGGTTCACTAACAGAAGGTTGCCAAAACTCTTTAGAACCGCTCCGTTCTGAATCGTTTGAATGCCGTTAGACGCCGGGCCATTCGATGGCTCCCACGATCATCCGCGATCATCCAACGGGGCCAACGAACACGAGCCACGAGCGGACATCTGGACACCAAAAACCCGGAGGAACACACAGAACACGGAACACGGGGAAAAGAATGTGTTTTGTCGATAAAAAATATGAAAAGCTCAGCATTCGAATCGTTCTGGACTTGCTGCTGGCGCTGCTGCTAACCGGATCTCATAAATCGTGCTCTGTAACGTGCTCCAGGACCCCAGGGGCGTGCCGTGGCCAGCGAGAAAGCGAGAAGAAGCTCGAAACAAATCATCATTTTCACCTGCCAGTACATCGAACTTGTCACTTGAGCGCACAGCGGGGCGCTGTATATCCGAGCGTGTGGAATCGATCGACAGGCCAGAACCGATCGATTCCGTGGGATAGAAGCCAACGGGAAGGAGAGAAAGAGAGTCAAGTTCTAGCTCGAGTGACCGAGCCCGTTGAAACCAAGTTGACAAAACACGCTCTAATCTTAACAAATGTTCGCTTAATTTATAGCTAATCACGACTCCCCTATCCCTTTCCTTTCACCCCCCGGATTGTGGTCAGCGCCAATCGGCGGCCAATCGATCGATTTTTTCCGTGGCCTCGCGGGAGTCTCACGAACTCACGACACGCTCGGGCCCGGGATGTGTTCTATTTAGAACATTTCAGCACTAGCGAGTCGAGCGTCGGCCGTTGGCCGGGAATTGGTTATTTATTCAAATTAGATCTCCTTTCAGATCACAAACGATGGAACCTCAGAACCGCCGCCTTCGTTGTGACCAGTTTTTGGCGCGATCTTCTTGACCGGTTAGTTTTTTTTTCTTCTTCTTCGAGAGTTTCCTTGATAGAACACGACCCTAGGACACGACAGAACGACGACAGGCCAAACGACAGATCAGAGCAGAGAACTGGCCGGCCGGCCAATCGATGAGAGGATAAATTCCCTCCATCAATTAACTGTCCACCAGGGGGAGTGGGGAGAGTTCGTCTTTCCCTCCTAGCGTTTAGTTGGAGGCGAAAATCACGAAAATTATGGCCACAACTTATGGTCTCGCAACGGAATTTGCTCGTTCGCGCTCGTTAGCTCGTTACGCGCGAACCTCATTAGCGGCCAGTTCACTGACTGACCTGCCTCTGACCGGTAACTGAATTGCGAATTGGAATGAATTGGAAACGCATTAAAAATGGCGTCAACAACGTTCCCTGGTCGTCGGTCGCTGCTGGTCGGTTGACAAATCGGCAAATTATTGAGGAATGTTTACCACACCAAACGGTGGAGTCAATGGCCGGGGATCGGACTACTAGCCGGCGACCCACTTCTTTCTCTTCTTCCATCGCAACCGGATCGGTTCTGCCCGCTAGACAACTGGCGTACGCCATCGCGAATCATTCGCCAAACTCGGTGCTACTTACTGTCCCCTTGCCGAGAAGCACGAGCACTCCGTCAATAAATCAATTGGTTTTTAATAAATTTTCAACACTTTCCCTTCCCTTTTTCGCGCGCGCGCCGCCGGCGGACGTGCCCCGTCTGCGGTGTGCGGATTTTCCGCGTGACGAAAGACCGGACCCGGGGGCTTTCACCGGTGGCCTCGGCGCCAGTGGATTCCAGTGGCCTGTGGGAACCACCTCGGGCCAGAAACCAGAAGGAATACGGTTAGCATCGGTCCTCTGGCGGCTCCTCCATAGAATTGTTTATTGGCCGTTGAAATGAAACCGTGACCATTCCGTCGTCCGACGATCAGGGACCACGGTTGGCCACCCGCTCTTTCGCTTCAATTTTCGGTCCAAAAAGATGGTGGACTGCTCCTCACGGTCAACACGGGACGCCAGCTAGCCAACTAGACAGCCAGCCAGCCAGCCAGTCAGCCAACGTTCGAGGGTGGAGGTGTCATAAATCAGTTGCCGGTGCTAATAAATCAACCGAACCTGGGTAATTTTGTCCTAAAATGGACGCAAACGATCCGTGGCGATCTGTGGCAGAGGTGAGGTGAGGCACCACGAACGCTCCCCGGAGTTGGCGAGTGCGCGTTGATGAAGGAATAGAAATCAAAACCTAGGTTTAACCGGCGTCCTCCGCCGCCGTGGCCGGTGATCAGCGAGCAAAAAGGGAAGCGCGCTGTCCGTCCGTGCGACTGGCCGTGGCCTTCTCTGCGCGAGGTGTTCTCCTCTTGGGAGATGCTGTTTGGAACTATTTATTGTTGGTCAAGCGTGATCTGATTGGTTTATCTCCGTCGACCGATCTGGCCTCTGCTGGCGCGAGCGCGCGCGCGCGATCGCCCATGTCAATAGGAAAAGAAAGAACGGTAAGGGGGGCCCTCTGTGTCCTCAGTCCTCTTTTCCCTGTTTCGCTTCTTTTTTTCGGTTTTTGGCAAACAGACTCCCTCGTCCCGATGACGCTGATCAGCATAATTAAGAAGCCGTTTGTCGATCGCAACTGTCTGTTGGTTCGATTTTCGATTCGCGGAAGTAGTTCAACGACTTCAGTGAGCACTTTTTCACCCACATAAGCTGCAGAAACCATTTGTCGTCCGAGGAACCATGATCCGGGGACACAACTGAAGCAGCTGCTACTGACGATCGTCACGTAATATCGTGGCTCACGCGTCGGTAGCACGCGGGCAGGAAATTAGAAAGTGACAAACGCTCCTTCGCAATGCGTGCTTCCTCAGAACGCCTGGTTTTGCGGCCAAAAATCGTGCTCCAATGGTCACTTTTGGGCCTCGAAAACTCTCGCTTTTCAGCGCAAAATGATCGCGCGATGCGTGCCGTGGAAAAGAAGAATCAGAAGCTCCACTCTCTTCTCTTCCGATCACAAAATAGCTCGAAATCGTGGAGTGCGCGCGGGACACCCTCGCCCCGTGATTGACAGCAAATCATTCGGTCACGCACACGGAAGAAAGGAAGGAACGATGGCGTGCGTGTTTTCGGTGTTGTTGCGTGATCGAAACAATTGGCCGCCGAATGTTGGCTGGCAGCTTCCAGGGAATGTGGGTGAGAAATCACGATAAAAAGGCGGAAAAAAGGAGAAAAGAACGAGCAGCCAATTACAATTTAAGTGTCCAACGGCAACGTGCCCTCGGTGGACGCCATCTTCCTCGGTTAGAATGAATGAGAAAGTCCAATCGGTGGTGAAAGTGTTTCAAAGGGGAGGAATTCCTGCCACTCCCGTAAAGGTAAAAAACAATCGGAAAGAAAACCAAAATTCCCACATTCCCTTCTCTGTCAACCCTGTCACAACCTTCTGACCGATCGATCGTGCCTAGGCCTTCAGCAATTAGTCAAGGTCAACGGCCGTCGCCCACAAAGTGCCCACCGAGTTCTTACGACGATCGAGTGCGCGCTCTTCTACTTATGATTGATCGATCTGCCAATCGCATAAGCAAAACATTCCACACCACGGGGACCCCAGCACCGCCCGACCGACCATCGTGAACATCGTGAAGTCCTGATCCTTACCAGGCACCTCCGATCAGGTCTTCCACTCTCTGTCACGGTTCCAGCGCCAATGGCGCATCAACGACAGCGACCGAGCAAGCAGCAGATCGCTTAGAATTGATATGTCATCCCCTTCAGGGGCCTCACGGGGAGAGGGGGATGGTTTGATAAATTGAAAATGGCGTCAGACGGCCCTCTAATGGTGCGACGATCACGCCGAGCCTGATGGTAGCGCATCGCGGATGCGCTCGCGTCCATGTCAGCGACGTTCATCGGCGCTCGTGTGACTGATTGATTCCTGGAGTCCCCGCTCGCCAACCAGGGGTCTGACCGGGGGTCGAGGGTACCAAAGCGAAGGTCAAATCGAATCCGATCGCCGCTTGTCACTCGTAAGTTACTCACGAACAGGGCAGGCTCGCCACAGTCCCGTCGGACCACTGGACACACGCAACCAATATTTCTCGCTCCAACGTCCAGAGATGCAATCGCGAAGGGAGAAGAGGTTGGGCTGCCACCAGCGAGGGAGGTCAGAGACGGCCGCACACGCGATCCCAGCGAGCGACCGAGCGAAGATCGCGTGCAGAGTTTCATTAACTTGCGCTGCGCGGCAGCAAATTATGGTGACATTGAAACTAGGCGCCGTGCCAGTCGCAACAACAACACACACATAAAGAGAGAGAGAGACAGACGGGAAGGCAAATTGATGCAGATGCTACTACTGGTTGTTAACGGAGATTGAACGCGATCGAGAAGATGCTACGGAACCCCTGGAGGATCTTGATGTCAAGCAAAAAGGGGTTCGCGCAATTGAATGTTGCTTTTTGCGCATGATCCTCGCAGAATCTTTCGATTGGTGGCTCTAAACGTATCAACCGAGAGTACGAAAGGTCTTTTTATTGTATTTCCTGTGTTTTTTTTTAACTTCCGTTCTAAAATCATAGAATTCAAAACAAGAATTAATGACAAAACATTCAGTGAACCAGTTTTTGGTATTCTATTGTGTGATGCGCTCGTCAACCGGAAGTTTAACCCGAAAACCACACGTGTGTATGCGTGCATTCAACCGGATCACAACAACCAACGGGTACATCATCGGCGACGACGCGTAATTCCCGGTAATGGCCCGTGGAAAGCCACCCCGGCTGCGCTCGCGCATGTCATTTGTCCATTTGTGATCACCATTCCCGGTAGCCCCGGAATGACCGGACGTACCGCGCGCCTCTCGCTCCGTTTACGTTCGAAATGATGCTGCCACGATCGGCATCGCAGCTGCTGCAAGGAGCTGCGCGGCGACCACTCCAAGAGCGGTGTGTAGAGGAAGATAAGGTGAAATGGCGGACGAAAGATAAACATCACTTCAGCACCAACACTACCACGAACACCAGGAGAGCAATGGCGCTCTGGGCGATTGATAGCGCGATAGAAAGTGGACGATAGGGTCCACCGGTCACCGCATGAAAACGAAATTATAACGATCACTATCACGTTTGCGTCGTTTGGCTCCGCGATGCCGATGCGCGACGCCAATTCCCATCACCACCGTCATCCACCGTCCGGTCTGCATTACCTCGCTGGCGGACCGTCGGCCAATTATACTCTCGGTGAATGATTTTTTGGACTATGTTTATGCTCGCGTCGTGGGTTGAATATGAGCAGCAGTAGCTGGTCGTCTAGCAGCAGGCGGTCCGTGTGCACGCGCGAGGCCAAGCGCCATGGCTAGGACAGGACATGATACGAATGGGGGTTTGCTCGCTCGCTACCGAATGGAATCACCACTTTCGTCGTCATCACCTCTTGCCGTCGTCGCGGCTCGTGAAAGCCACCGGTGAAAGGGGTTCACACAGACCCCTGGACCCCGGGCAGCATAAAAAAAATGGAGAAATAAAATCAAATCCTAACACGAGCAGCGACGAACCGAAACGGTAGCCACTGGCCGGACATTATCGCATTGCGCATGTGGAAGAGTTACGAAGTGGCCAATGCGACGACGAAGGGTAAGATAGGTGAAAACATATGCCACAAGCCACCCGGACGGGAGGGGGGCCAGGGGGGCACATAGACATCACGGTACACAGGTAATAGAATCCAAGCCGGGAGCTGGAGCTTTTACGACCGAAGGCGCGCGCGATCGTGAGCGAACCATTTCTCCTGTTGCTGACGTGGCGCGAGCGCGCGCGCGATCGAGCGACTTCTAGCGACCACCACCTAGCGATCTGGATGACTGGACCCCCCGGGGGGGAGGGTCCCCGCCCTTACAAAAGAGCCTATTTCCGTCGCCCAAGCCACCATGTGATCAGCGAATGGGGGGGGACGCGCGCGCGCGCTCGCTCGCTGTGTGAATTGCCAATTAGGACCGGGGCCAAATTGTGACTTTGACTCCATGTGGCGGCGGCTACGAAGGCGACTATAAATGCAGCCCCCTTGGCGGTGGCGGCGGCGGCTTTGGCTCTCTATGATTTGGTCTCCTTCCGGTTTGCGAGGTGAAGGCGAGCGAGAGAAAAGGGTCCCAAAGGGTTTCGCTCGTTTGTGACGCGCAGCTGGATTCCTGCTCCCCTTTTGTACGTTTAGTGCCCTCCAAAAACAAATTTACTCCATTGTCCTTGTGGCCGGTCGAGGGGCATTTGAAATTAGCTGCATTCCATCCGCCCGGATTTTATCAAACACATAAAACAGATTAAAAAAAAATGGTGAAACATTGTTGCAGAATGTACCGTGGCAGTCCCCGGAATGACCGTAAACACGACAACATGTTTTGCATTAAAAACCACCTCGCGAATCATCGAGGACGGATGGATGGATGGACAGGGCATGTGATGAAAGCAACGGGCAAAAAAACAGGCATCCCATTTGACATGGTAATTGCGCTTCCGCTGACACATGACAACATGTGATCGCGACGATCGTGTGGCCATCGTTTTTTACTACCATCACCACCACAGCCCACAAATGGATTCTACGTTTTGGAAAACGCACAAAAAGCTATCTGACGCGAGCCATTCTTCTCTATTCCGGGCCATTTGAGGTCGGCCACAAATTTAAATAAAAAAAAAAAAAATCCGGACAGATCCATCACATGCCATTCAACACCACATGAAACTACTTCTACTTCTACTTTTTCCTCGCTCTCTCTCTCTGTCTTCGTGTGGTCTTTGAAATGGAAAATTGAAAAGAAATAAAGGCGTGAGACGAGCATAAAATAATGTCTCACACCCTAGAGCACTGCGCCGGCCAGCGAGAGCATGGGATGACGGGTGATGACAAATTGGTTCAGCGTTTTAGATACTGTTTTGCCTCCACTACCACTCCACCCTTTCGTCAACACCGCGCCAGTCACTTTCTTCCGAAAAAATCTCTCTTCGCTCTCCACCATGTTCTGGGGCTCGATTACTTTCCCATTCCCCCGCTCGGCACGCCGGTCGCATGCTGATGGAAAATGCAAATTCAATTACACCCAGACCCCCCACCCGAGTGGAGAGGGGGGGGGGGGGGAGGCGCTTTTCGGGGCCAAACGTTACCAACGGTACTGAGCCATCGGTAAATGGATTTTTGGTCGGAGATTCGTTCGTTCGTTCGCTCGTCCGCTACACCACACCGGGGTGGCCTCGGTTTGCTTCCTATGCCAGTGTCAGCGGGGATGAAAGTCGAAGAAAAGGAGATATTCATAAATGTTTTCATAAAAACTGGAACACCACCACCAGCAGCGCTAGGCACGAAAATTGTTTTGCACGCTGCCACCGTGCGCCGTTGGTGTACCACGTCCGTGCCATCAAACTGTGCCACACGCACTCCCAAGGGGGAGGGCGTGGAGGGGTGTAGAGCACATGCAGAGTGCGTACCCGGGGGTCGTGTCGGCCAGATAGGGTAATGTCGCGCAGAGCAACGTGCTCCATTACAGCTTTTTTTCGGGGCTTTGCAGCACGCACATTAAGCCATTTCGATCCGTTCGATGGCAAAGGGGAGGGAAGGGGAAGGGGGTACAGGAAGAGAAGAGAGAGAGGGAGAGTGAGAGAGAGCTTTCTAATCATGGCTAATCAACACCTCACGAGTACGCTGCAGCAACAACAGCGAACGAGTAGAAAAGACTTGAGCTCTGGTACGAAAGACTTCAATGCACGATCAGATGACGAGCGGAAAGTTGCAGCGCTCCAAATGAGCAGAATGCGGCGGATGACAATATGATGCTGCTGCCATCAGCGTGGCATGTAGCGTGAAATTTAACACGTCACGTGTCTTTAGGTGGCTCTGAAGCTCTACATTGCTGGCAGTGGCACCGCGACGATAGTTACGCTCCAGTTCGGGGAACATTAGCTCAACAACTCTCTCGTCTTCCTGTGCTTCATTCTCATGACAGACTCACGGATTCATGGGTTCAGCGCGATGGATTCACTGGACTAACGGGAGCATTGCAGAAGTAGAACGAAACCACGAAACGAGCGGGATGCATGGAATTGAAAATTGCGTTGGAAACAGGACCCTGAGCGTGATTGCAAACGAACCGTCGCTAATGTGGCCCAACTCTTCGCAAACACCACTTCCTTTACCACCTTCCAAATATGACTGTCTGGGTGTAACACTCTGAAGCTCAAAATGAAACCAATAACAAGATGAATGGTTCGCGGTCATAAATTGCGTGGCGCGCACCGTCATCGCTCCACTGTCTCGTGCGCATTTTCGTGAAGTTAGTCATCCGGCACCACTTAAGCTCTGCCAAAAAGCAACCAACCGGCCGGGCATCGTCAACGTCACCCACGCCAATGCGTCATCCAGTCACGATCCACTTGGAGCACGAAACCGACAGGGAACGAAGGATTAATCGTATGAGTTATGATTATATTGTTAAAGATGATGATATCATTAATTTTGCAACCCTCGCTCGGTCAACGGTCTTCGGGGTTGGTTGGTTGGTTGGTTGGTCGATAACGTACTCAGGGCTGGGGTTCAAGCGTTCGAGCAACAGAGCGATCCACATGTTTAACCCGTGTTCTCCGCGTGCAAGCGGTTGGTGATCTATCGCTCGGTGTCAACGCCGATTTTCTGCTGGCCACCACAAAATGATACCCTGCACCGGATGCCCCATGGGATGCCGCGAGACACTGGGAGGCCCTTGTTTGCTAAACACCTACCGCAGCAAGCAACCGAGCGGCGAGCCTTGTTGACGTGCTGCTCGAGCACATCGTGCCCTTTATCGCGAGCCTTCCTTCCTTCCTTCCTGTGCCATTATCCTGGGCAATTCATCTGCAATGGAAGCAACAAATCGCCTGGGACGTGTGCGCGCGCGCGCCCGTGCGACGAGGCAACCTTGCAAGTGCGCTCGCTGGCTCGCGATCGCGCGATGCAATCACCCTGGGAGCCGGAGTCTGATGGTCCTGATCGACGGACGACAACAAGCGCACCGAGCGCAAGCGCGAAACGAGATCTACGCCACGCCACTGCCACGATCGCGCTGGCGACATAAATCAAAGTGATAAATTCGCGCGCTCGCTGAGGTATTTAAACATAATTTTCTCGGGCTTTTTTAATTTATTTCATTATTTTACCCCCTTCCCCCGGCCACCCGGTATGGTTTGGCTCTCCGGTTGCTTTATGTTGTGGTGTGTTTGTGCCAAGCGGATGAACTTTGGCTCGCTTGATCGCACGCTCGGTGCCCGTGACACACTGGCAATGAACTCCCGGGGCCGGTGGCCTTCCCAATCATTTGGCTCCCCCGGCATCGGCATCATCGCGGTTGGCACGGGTCATCGGTCGATGATTTAAGCATGATGAAATTGACCATAACTTATCTGCCATTGCGCGCGGTCGGTGTCGGTGACCGTGAGCGCGATGCTGCGCTTACAACACAACCGCGTGCATGTAAAGGTGCAGCGGTGCCCGATGCTCGATGCGTTTCAAATCCGTTTGGTCCGATTCGCAAATGACCGCCTGTCTTAAGATCATCGCCGCGGATCGTTTAAAAGATCAGTAAAATGTCAAGAACGCGACAGAGAGAGAGAGAGAAAGAGAGCGAGGGAGCGTGCAAATTCAGGTTGCAGTCGCCGTTCGTTCGTTGATGGTTTTTCGGATGAAAAATTGTTCCAACTCACAGACACAGACACTTTGCTTTTGAATGCACTTCAGCGTCATGGCAGAGGTGGCGGCATCGGTAGCGTGGCATCTCGTGCCCCTAATGCATCTCGTGGTTGGTTGAGTGATGAAGCGTTTGAATGGATGGATATTGGAGCAACCATCCGTTGCTGCCGATGCTCCTGCTGCTGCTGCTGTTGCAGATGATGATGATTGACACCATTTACCCGCGTCCCACGTTCACGCTCCTATGAAGCATGTCTTCATTAACCGACAACGGCGATGGCTTACCTGTGAAAGGGAAAAAAACAAAAATAAAAAGAAGCACGTTATTAACAAGCAGACAGGAAAGATTGATTAGAAAACGCCAGCCGAACTGTTGGCGCTCTGGACTGACAACGAAAATGAATTTATGCTTCGGCAGCTACTCACAGGTAGCTCTGCGATCAATCTGTTTTATGTAGTCTTAGCAAATCGCAACAGTAGTGGGTCGTAATTTGTCAAAAGTTTTACTTCAAAAGCCCTTTCGCTTTGATATGGTTTACGAACCTGATTAAGTGTCAAACACATAAAAAGTTAAGAGAATCATATATTTTTTTAAAAGCAAAACAACTCCTCTCATCTCATCTCCATCATGCGCGCCCACCACCGATAGATATGCCCGAAAGGAATCCGATAACAATCGGTTATTCCAAAAACTTAACAAATTCACGCGCCGGACCCACGGATCGCGCAGCTTTAATCAGCCATTAAAACGCTTCAAAATTCCCTCGAAACACCCATCTCCCAGTTTCTCGGCCTAACGGATTAAGTCGCTCTCGCGACAATCGCTCGCGCAGAAAGAACATGGAACCAGATGGAATATTTGACGATCAGGATGTGACCGCGTGGTTTCACTAAAAAAAACAAGGCTCACATGTTCGTGACTAAGATCAGGTCGTTGTGGAAAGAGGAAGAGGAAATCGGTGCTATCGGCATTCAAAAATAGGTGTTCATAGGCGAGCCCCGAAAACTAGCTACTCGTTGGCCTTGAAATTCTCGTCTCTAAACGAGCCGCGCACAACGGACAAGAATTCTGGCACTACCTCTCTTTCTCGTTCTGACAGAGTCTGATGGAGCAACATACCACGAGGTATGAGGAACGCTCAAGTGCCTTGAGTAATAATTTATATTCCTGTCGAAGTTCGCTCTTGATGGAGACGAAACCTCGTCATCTTCTGTTGATCTAGCAACCGAATCGACTACTTCTGCTGCTTGATTTTCAATTTACGAACCTTCTCGATATCGTGACACCGATAAGGTGGATCTAACGCATGAGCATAACGATGAACATAAGTTATGTCTTCGATTTCGTCGTTGATCAAGTGCAGAAAAGGTTCTGCAAATTCCGAATTTTTGACTTCGGCCAACACTTTATGACGGTCCCAAATGTGCGCTTCTCTCCCTCCCTTTTTGGTTGCCTTTTTTTCAAAGTGACTCCTTTGGCAGCGAGCAAAGTGCGAGAAGAAATTTTACACCTCAGCGTGTCTGTGTCAGCAGTACGACATGACCGACACTGCAGATTCCACGGCAGGATAGGAGCCTGAACAGGTCCCTTCTTCTGCGCCACTTTATCTGGCGCCTTCCTTTTGCTTCTTCTCTCGCCAAGACGATGGGCGGTGGTGCTCGTGGTCGTGGTGGTTGCTCAACGAACGGTTCCGATTGCAGTCTCGAAACGTGCCTGCAATATGATCTTTGAGCAGCTCTGGGATTCTTCCAACCACCTGACCGTACACTCAGCACTCGGGCATTGGGCCAGGCGGCATGCCGGTGCTTCAAAACCAACCTTCTCCTCTTCATTCTCTCTCTCTCAACCTTCGATCCTCTAGTCCATCATAACTCAAACGCTGGTAAAACATTGTGCCTTGTTAGAAGAGCGCACATTCTTGGCTCTCGGTCTTGTCGCCGATGCCGGTTCATATGCAACCGGTTGCCAGCAACGGCAGCAAGTGCACCGAAATCTTCTAAATTCCGTTACGCGATCGCACTCACGTAATGCCTCCGTTTCCACTCTTGCTCTTGTCTCATCCTGCCACTGCGATGCACGACGTTATCATTAGCATTTTATCTTTTCTCCACCGATCGCACACACGAGCGCGGAGTGTAGAATCGCATCTTTCACGCCATCTGCTGCTTGCCTGCGATGTGGCAAAATGTGGGTCTCCAGGGACCGAGATAGTTATAATCGCACGGCGCCCCCTCACTCGCCTGTGTGTGCGGCCTGCGACCGAGATGTTCCAGATTCACAACCTCATGAGTCATGCATACTTAATGCTGCCATAAATAATAGAGTGCCGGGGTCCCGGTGTGCAGCAGAGAACGCAGAAGAATGCTAGGCGGCGACGGGAGCTCCTAGAAAGCACGTCTCGGTTGCAGAGGGCAGGCGAGGCGACACCGGTGCGACCGAGTTCCGGGCGTCTGGTAGGAATTCGAACGCGACAAAGCACAGTTTTGCACCCGAGAGGCCGAAGCAGCTCGAACGGAGCGCAAAGTGCAAGCGAAAGACGAAGCTTTATCAATGTCGGTGGATCTTGCGTGATAATGAGGCTTTATCGCGCCAACGCTTATGCCGCGCGGCACGCAGCAACGACCGTTGCATACCAACAATCTAACAAAAAGGCAACATTAGCCGCAGAACGGGCAACATGCAAAGCAGCATTTAATGTTTCGAATTCCAACAACTGTTTTACTGAACTGAAAATCGATTTTTCTCTCCCTTCATCCCTTTCCTCTATCGCCTCCCGAGGTAAACAGGATTGTCTGGATTGCCTGGAGTTCCGGGAGACTCCGGTTCAGAGGCTTTCTTCGGCTTCCTCCCACATTTCACATTCTAAAACCAACCCCGCCAGGGGAATAGACCGGCAAGCAGCACCCGGAACTATTACGTGACCAAAAATGGTCTGCAAAGGGGACTCCTTCAACCTCTTCCTTTCCTGCCCCGCAGCAACAACCGTTCTACGGGTTCGCGTACGTTCCCTGATCCGTCAAATTGGATTAAAGATAGACGAGACAGTGGAATGGCCACCAGTAAGTCTACCAAGTGACAAGGAAATATTTTGACATAGCACGCTCCACTACTACAAGCGAGGAAGCACGCACACGTTCACTTACTGCTGATCAGAACACTAGAACCGAACCAAACACTCGCCTGTGTCTCGTAACACCTGCGTGCGTGCGTGCGTGCGTGCGTGCGTGCGTGCGGCCAAAAGTCAAAAGCTGAAACCAAATATCATTTGACCGACCGAAACCTGCGCGCGACATTCCAAGCACTCCAACTATGGACCTACTGAAGGTGGGCTGTTACGACGTACCCCCCCCCCCCCCCCATGTCTTGAACGGTACGCCGATTAAAAATGATGAAAATTAATCCCGCCTTGGGGGGCACCAAAAAGGAGGCCCGGCCGCCACTTTTCGGCCACTCGTCAAATCGACAACAAAACTCCGCTTTAACATCCTGCCGCCACTGTCGCCGATTGCGCACACGTGTCAACGGTATAGGCGCGGCCAACTAGCGTCGAAGAGAGTCCTCGGCTCGGACATCGTCAGCGCCTTCGTCTTCGCCTTTGTAATCGATATCCATCGTGCCGAAATGCTGGGCAGCACACCACCGGCCGCACAGGTCTCTTCCGGAGCTTGGGGAGGCGGCTTTGCGGTTTGTGTTGTTGCGTGTGTGTTGCTTGGCGTGTGTAAGTTGATCAGGCACCCTGGTTATGATGTCTTTTTTGCATAAAAACTCTTGCGACACCGCGAATCCAACCGGACTGGCCCCGGGACTTTTTCGTCTAACTTGGATGCCACTCCACTCCCCACAAAAGGACGGTTGGGAGTCCAAAGACTCTTCCACTTCCACATCAACCCCTGTGCGTGGCTCGTGCTTCCATTCTTCCGCCCGTACCATTAGCAAGCGAACAAGTGGTCGAGTATTTGCTTCATTTTTTTGTTGTTGCTCGTTTGCTTATGCTCACACAACCGAATCAGGTGAAACCAAACACCACATACACACATGCGGGCAAATGTGGACTTTCACTTAAAATTGCATACCCAGCATGAGGACCGGCGTGGTGGAGGAGGAGTGCGAGGTTGGTGCGCCTCGTGCCATCATGTAAATGCAACCGCAACCGCCCCGTTGTTGATGGTGGCCGGATTGGATGGCCACCACCGCTCTAGCGCGCTAGCAAGGTGCGCAAAAAGTACACATTCTGAGGGCATAATCACTGCACCGCAACGCAGAAAGGAAACATAATCACACCCCGTGTGTGAGAGTGGTGTGGTGTGAGCAAGTGAAGCGTGTGCAAAATGGAGTAAGCAGCAGCAAAAGTAGTAGATGCAGAGTAGCAAACAGGGTCGCGAACCTGTACCTGGCGTGTGGGGGGAGTACCTTGGGTGTGTGCGCCTCTAATTTCCTAAGCCTGCTACTGCCGCCAGCGACAGCGATACACAATTGTGCATTGAAACAATGTATGATTAAAATATTTAATAAACTGCTCACTAACCATCGACCTGCATGGAGTGATGGAAGAGCTACAAAACCACTAGCCAACGAAAACAATCACTACGCGCGCGCGCGCGCGCTACGGCCAGTGCACTTTATCGCGGGCTCTTTCGCGGGCGGCCCCTTCCTGGTGCATGCGCCACCGAAACCGGAGGCCACCACACAATCTGGATCGCACAAGGAGAGGCGTGGGGTCGCGATATTAGGTCGCGTGCGATCCCCACCGAGGCCCGCCGCCGGGAGGAAGAAACCAATTGTTCCATAGAAATTGCACCAGGCACACTCCGGCGGTCCAACATATGCACCAACCCGGGGCGCGGCAAGATCATGATCGTGAGAGAGCAAACGGTGGGCGGTGGGAAGGTGGTGGCATTGGAGGTTTGAACCTGAACGAGTGTGGCGAGAGGTCGAGCGGCCGCGGTCTCTCCCTTCGCTCGTCGTCGGCTAATGATAGTGGTCCGCCCGGGAGAGGAGGGGATCCAAGAACCTGCCTCGCGGACCCGGGGGAGGATTAGCGGACGAGTTTTTCGCGTAGCAAATGATTTATTGCACAGTGCGCTTCGTCCACGAGTGAGAGTTTGGGGAAAGTGGAATTCGACCACCCGATTCCGAGGGGTCGCAGGACTTGCTGGCCACATCCAGCTAGCCAACGAGCGGCAGCTTAATCAATGTCACGCGTTTGCGAAATGGAAACAATCCAGCGCTGCTTCTGGTGCTGCTGGACATCGCGCGAATCGTTTCTAACATTTGCGTTTAATACCCGCCATTGTCTATGCCCACGACACATTTTAATGTTGTCCTTTTCGAAACCAAAAACGAATCTGACAGGCACATTGTTTGCGAATCCCAAAATCGATCACCAGAGAGAGAAAGAGATCGTGGGAGAAAAGATTTTTCATTCAAAAAAGCAAGTTTGCATTAAGATCCTCCAATCGAGTGGATCTGGGCGATCCTTACTTGGCATCCAAACGAATCCAGGAATCGCCTCTGCGCTTCATTAGCGGACCTGGCAGCACACCTCGCAGATTACTGATCCAAAACCGGGATCAGCACCTTCTGTTCGTCCCCGAAATGAATATAATTAATTTGATCGCCTCTCTTCTGTCCACGCAAATCGTCCGAAACAAAAGCGCTAGCGCACTGGAGCGCCAATGGTGCTTCAATTAATAAGTCATAAATCTTTCCCCAGGCTCGCGTGGTGTCCTCAAACGCCAGACGCTTCGCCAAACTGTCAACTCCTTTTGCGGCTTGGCCCGACCATCTAGAGGAATCTCAAGTCATAAACCGCGACCGCGCGAGATTTCGGTAAAAGTACCCTCGATCACGGGGTCACCACACCATTCTAAGTACGCCCATCCAGTCCATCGTCGTCGATCCGTAAACGGTCATAATGGTCAGGGTTAGGGTTGTCCCACACGTCACCGCTCACGCCAGGCCAGGCGAACAGCAGTCCGTCTACCATCCTTCGCACCCTTAATACGGTGAAGGCAACACCATCCAGCCGATGCTGAAGGTTTTTAAAATTTAAAAAAAAAGTTGGATTTCGCCATCGAGACGATGAAGAAGCAGGTTGTGCCAAGTGCGTTGCGTTGCGTGGGACCTGGGGACGATCATAAAATCTCTGTTTTCGAGGGAGGAAAATGGGACCCAAGCGAGTCTTCATTAACTGCGCACTGCAAACATTCTGCGTTCTGGGTAACGAAAAAAAAAGGTCCAATAATCATCACCGAGATGGGCCCCCGATTTCGTATCGGATGCAGGTTGCCGCAGAGTACCGTGGTACCTCCACTCCACGGGTATTTATTGCTCCAGTGGTGCACTTTCGCGAAAGGCAATAATGCCAAAGAATGGGCCCCCAGATGATGATGGTAGCGCAGCAGTGCAGGAAACATTAAGAGCAAATGTGTGGCCAGTGCCACACGGAGAAAGGTTTGCCGGTCTTTATTGGCGACGAGTTCCTGTGTTTTTTTTCTGCTCCTTTTTTTCGGTGCCGATTCCGTATGTGTGTAGGTGCATTACTTTTTACGATCAGCATAATTTTCAATTATAACACATAAATGAAAAATGTGGCCTCTCCCTCTCCTTCTCTCTCCCTCTTTCTCGCTCTCCTTGGCCCGGGATGCGTGCCCGGCAGCGGCAACCACCGGACCCAAGATGGAGATATATTGGATTGATTCTTGTGGCCGCGCAAGCGCATGCACGCGCTCGATCTACCGAGCTCCCTGATCGCGTGGGTTAAGTGCGCCCAAGGCACAATACTGAGCAAGCCAAAGCGGTATGGACCGCATCCAGCGAGCTCTAACGCAAAGGACCCGCACCGTAACAAGCCTGCGCACAACAAACAAATGGTCGGAAACACTACCGAAAGGCTAAACTTCTTCTCCTCTCCTTTGGTTGCACATCTGCTGGTACTGGCCACCAGAAACAGCAGCAGCAGCCGATGATGATGATGATGGTGCAGCAGCATCGGTAGAAGCAGACAATCCGGGTCAGCAGTACGTTGTGTGCGCAGATAGCGAATCACGAGGCGCGCTGGGGATTAGGTCGCCGCGAAACATGACCGCGAGACAAGATGCCAGTATGCGTCGTCGTCGCCGTCGTTGTTGCCGTCGGTATTCTCTTCCCCAGCTAATCCGCCTAGTGAAGGAAAAAAGGGAAATGCAAAAAGCCACAACCACCACAGCAGCGTCGCCAGCGTCGTCTTGGCCCAACAGCTGACTCTCTTTGGCATCTCATCCCAGTCCCAGCTGGCTGGCTGGCTGGCTGGCTGGCTAGTGGTGGTCACCCTTGGTCCGCCACCTACATCGATCCGATTCGAATGGCTGATTTCATTATTCATCAGCAAACAGTACCTAGCGGAGCTGGATGGAGGATGAGGTACCTCCGACACCGTAGCTCCTCTCGATCGATCGAACACTCCAAGGAGAAGAGCGTAGTGGCGGGGGGCATCGCGGCGTTGCCAACATTCCGTGACTCTGCTGACCAGCTGAGAGCTGCTGGAGGGAGGCTACATGGGTTGGCATTTTTTTTGCATTTCCAACTCGAAACCAACTAACCTATAAAGCTGATCAGGTGGATCCGTCGGAAGCTGGCATGTGCTCGCGCACGCGCGTTGCAAGTGCATCGGAACGTCGTCGGGTGGTGTGTGTTTTACTGTCGGTTCGGATTGTTTTGCTAATCGAAGCAGAACGCTTCAAGCCACAAGACTGCTGAGCTCCACAACAACAGCAGCAGCAACAACGACGGCCATCTTCCTTCTTCGTCAGACTCCGAAAGCAATCCGTCCGTTGCACAAAACAACAGAGACGCGGCCATCTCGCTGGTAATGACTGGCAATCAAAATGCTGCCGCAAACGACACCCGGGACCGGCGGAGTGTCACAATATCGGGAGTAATCCGTACGATGAGCTCTTCGTTGCTCAGAGAGACATCATTTTTGGGTTCCCATTATAAAATCTTTTGCAGCAACCTATTCCCGGGCGGGGAGCGGGGAGCAGTTGGTTTGGTAATTTGGTGAGGTGGAAGTGATGCTGCTGATTGCTTTATTACCGACCAGCGCACACCCAGCGAGAGTATTTTTCGGGGGGCAGAATTCCGAAACATAAACACGGAAAGTACTTCCCCCCAAAAAAATCCCTAATGACCGCAGCTGATGAGAGGAGGAGAAGGTGACGACGGGAATGAGGTTAAATGAGAGTCCGATCTCCCACCGGGGGTGCATGGGAGGACACCACGAAGTGTGTCACAGGTGGAGGTGACACACACCGAGAGACCACGCGGAGTCGAAGTCGAAGAAAGCTTCATGCTGCGCTTCACGATGACTGCTGCAAGGTGCGCGAGCGCTCGTTCCGCTAGTCCAACTGACCAGACTCTGGCCTGATCAAACCCGCCTGGTCCGAGGCAAACCGAGTGAGATACCAATCCCCTCCCCGAAACTAGCCAGCGCGAAATCGTTCAACGGCTGAGCCGGCGAGCGTATATAATTACTAAAATTATGATTGCCAGCCAGCTCGCTAGCTCTGGCCACCCTCCTGCTGGGCTCAGTCAGCGATAATCTTCGGTGATCTTAACGAGACGGCCCTCTCAGCCCGAGCGTTGATGATGGCGGTGGTGATGGATCGGTTAGGTCGTCGACGTTCCGCGTCGTCGTCGTCCAGAGGCGAGTGTCGCGCGCCCAGCAACCAAAAACGGGTGGATCAGGAGAAGGCCTTGGAATCCAGTTGTACCAACGGCCGTGCGTGCGTGCGTGCGCAACGGTCGCGGAGGTTTTTGATCCGTCCACCGAACCTCACTCACTCGAAGTTCGAACGCCAAAAATGGAAACTCGTCGCTGTTCGCGCCGTGCTTCCTCGTTCCTGGTGTGCGTCGCCGGTTCGGTGGTCGCGTACTCACGGCCTGGTGTCTGATCAACCTGTACCATTGCTGTCGTTGCTCCCAGGGACCCCTTCACCTGTTCCAGGAAGTTGCAGAAAAGATGGAACTGCGCTGACGATGGCCAACTGGTGGTGACCGGATGTTGCGGAACCAAGTACTGCGTCGCCCGAATTCTCGTCTTCTCGGTCACATTCGATTCGTCACGGCCTGGGTGAGGGTGGTGTGACGCTGCTAACGGGTGTTTTCGGGACCCAAAGCCTTCGAGACACTCGAGATGCAAAGTCATCCCCCTTCGGCGAAGTCTGGAGACACATTTGCTCCCCACAGCTGTACTCCGTGTGCGCTGCGATTGCGTATACGATTGTTCTCCACCTCCACCACCCAGCACACACATAAACACGCCATTGAACTATTTACCACCCCCGTCGCATCCCATTCATGATGGATGACTCTGCGCGCGTACAAGTTCCTCGAGGTACAAGTCTGGCGCGTCATGGCCAGCGAACTGAACGCGTGGGCCAGATCCGGAACGTAACGACTGAAGCAGCGCACTGTAAGTGGCAACAAGGTCAAATGGAAATATGTACACGTCGGGGAGCGGGGGGTCCTCAGTTTAGGTCACACTTTACCCCTCACGTCCGGCCGACCTCTAGACACCTTCTCCTCGTTGCGCTCGAAGATCGGAAAGGGCGTCATTGGCACCTGCGAGAAGTACGAGCGCCAGTGTGAGATTGCAATTTCCAAATGGCACTTGCCCAGGGACCCATTTAGCCACGGCAAGATGACCAAGCTAAAGTGTCACCTCGTGCACGGCGTTCTACTTCTTGTACTTCTGCGATGGAGTATGTCGGAGATGTTGGAATTCTTCTTGCATCACGACGACGACGACGACGACGACGATGAGTGGGTGTCCGACATTTGTCCGACACTGGCACTGGCCGTAGGGGCAGGTGAGAACATTAGCACGATGTTGTTAATATTCTCTACCGTCGGTTCGGGAATGAGTTATAGAGTTGTTTATCCGTTTCGGAGTCATTAGTTGCGAGCCAGTTGCTGCGTCGCACCGCGTTTATAATTGTTGTTTTCTGTTTTGCATGTAGCACCAGCCCACTTGAATCGCTGGTAGGGTAGGGCACCAACCTCGGTACCGCTGTAATGCGACGCCACATGTGGCGAAAAAAACATCCTGGCGCAGCTGCTTTGGAGTGGAAACAAATTCCTTGACAGTGGTGCTTGCGATCGCGCAAAATACCGGCCAGCAGAAGAAATAAATGGTGAAGAAAGGCCTTGTACAAATGTTTGAAGAGTGTACACAAAAACATACCGAGATAATGATAACCGATCATTTCTCCAGCATCTTCGCTTTACATCCAAACAAAATCTCCAAAAGCACAACATAGTACCATCGTGACAACAGGAGGAAGGAGCGGACGGGGGAGCTCACTTTCCACTCAAATAACGCACGCACGCACGCACGCACGCATGCATGAAACGGTGGTGCTGGCGCACCAATTATGATGTCTCCATCTACGGCAGATGATCCACCGACCGTCAGACGCCACCGATATACGACTACACTCCAGCACCGCACATCAATCGGTGGCCATCATTAGCTTCGAAACAGAGCAGAAAGCAGCGTGATGATCCTCGCGTGAAGATCGCAATCGACGGCGACGACGACGACGAAGATGATCGACAGTCGGCAACAGAAGCATCTAACTGGGCGGTAAAGGCAAACGAAGAGAAACCGAAGGACCTCCCAAAAACTGGCGAACTAGGCCACTTGCTCTCTCTCTCTCTCTCCCCGCTCTCGATCTGATAGCGATCAACTTGCCACCATATACACAGGCTTTGATGTCTGTTCCTCGGTGTTATTTGAAAACCGAATGGCCGCCTGCCACCCGAAAATCCAACCAACCGCGAAAAGTGGCGGCACCGCGCCATCCGCAATGATGGTTCCGCAATTAAAAAATCATTAGCACGATCACGAACGGCTGGATGCTGCTGTTGCTGCCGTTGATGATGTCCCATCCCTCTGAACCCGTCGTCTAGGTCACTCGCTTTGACGTTCAATACCCAACTATTCGATCTTTGGTTTGCATTCCCGACCGAGCTGCACCTGGGATTACAATGTAAAGCGATAATTTTGGGGTTCACTCGACACTCGACAGTGCGTGCATGCGTGCATCTGCCGAGACATAAAGAAGAAGAAGATGGCTGCAAGTCGTGGAAAGAAATCGTCGAGTCCTGTGTTTTTGGGCGAATTGAAAAGCAATTTTCCGACCGGATGAATGTTGCATGTTTGGGGCTGTCGTAATTGCTGACCAACAACCCAGGTGCTGCGTGCGATCGTCGGCCTGATCTGCGACGTTTGCTCCGCGATAAAAACCGCGCTCGTCGCAACAAAGTATTTACAATTCGATTCGATCGTGGCCTGGCCAACGGCTTCGTCATCAAAAGACGAGAAAAGACGACGAGAATCTGCCTTGTCTAGACGTTGTCTTAGACCTCGCGTCCCCCGTCATTCCTCTTCCTCACATCCCTTAATCACATTCGCGCTCTCTATTCGCTTCCACACATTCCACTCCCAAGCCGGCCCAAAAATGTATCTTCAAATGGTTTCCCGTGGGGGATTTTTGTTGCTGTTGTTGTTGTTGTTGTCGGTGTTTGGTGAGACCGCCAGCCAGCGCGTGTTTCGGCAAACGTGGCCGGCGCTTTTCGGGAGGGTGGTCACTAGAGGGGTTAATTATTCGTTTGTCTGGAGCAAATAAAACCGATCACGTTATCCCACACATACACCCAAGCAAAGAGGAAGAGACACCGTTTGCTGGCGCCCATCACCACCAGCAGCAGCAGCATCATCCTTGGAGCGGTCTAGGGACTGCTGCTGGCGATCGTAGTTTGAGCAAAGTGCCGCCATTATGCACCGTTCGGTGGAGTGGCCGTGGAGCAGCGCGGGGAGGAAATGGCGCACGAAACAAGCGCACGTGGCAGTGATGCACGTGATGGTCAATGGTGGCTGCGATGGCGGCGGCGATTTCAATGCCCGCGACTCCCGGAACGCGAAGCAATTGCCGCGGCCGGTTGAGGAAGCCGGTAGCACCTCGCGGACGGGTCTCTCTGTGACTGTGTGTTCCGAAACGAACGGATGTTTGTGTTCACCGCAACGCATTCCACTACTCGCTCTCCCTCTCTCTCTCTCTCTGTTGAACCGACCTCGGTCAGGTCGTTTTCGTTAATTAGGCATATTTGTCGTGCCAACCGGCCACACCACCGGGCACCGGGCACCAGAGGGTTCAGGTTTCCTCTAAATGTTGGCCCCTCCGGCTTCCTTCCAGCTTCTTCTGCGTCGTTTTGCTGGCCTGGTCTGTTTGTTATCTTCTCGTGCCTCTCCCCTCAACGAGCTCAATAACGCGCTGCTTTGTGGGACCAAAGTCCAAAGCAGGAGTTTTATGAGATAAAAAGAGACAGAGCGCGTTGCGGGCGCGTCGCGATCACCGCGCGGAGTCACACAAAAGACCACTCCGTCCTCGCAACCTCATCAAATGAAGAGACAATTAATTAGTTCGGAGCGAATTTTGTTCGGAGGGTTGGACACACAATTAGCTTCATTTCGAGGGACGCCAGAAACCTGTTTCGACCGGTGGCCATGGTCCTGTGATCGTTGTCCTGATGGTGGTGATGCGCGTTATCATTTATGCCGCCACCACCAAACTGCCCGTTCGGTCTGATCTACGTCACCATCTTTGATGCTTTGGAATGTCTCTTTGAAGGAGCAACATGGAATCGGTCAATACAACGCGCTCGCACGAAGAACATAATCCAAAGTACCGTTGACCGTTTGTCGGACAAATGAAACATGCAAACATCTCTCTCTCTCTCTCTATACCCCAGCAACAACCTCCATGTTTGGTGCTTTTTTGCGATCATCCCCTAGCGACGTGCACCCCAATAGGCACTCTCTCACCCTCTCTCTCGCTCTCTCTATCTCCTTAAGGTTCTTCGCGATTCGATATGGTACTTAGATCGTCTCCAACTCCTTTTAACACCTCACTCGCGGGGCAATCATGGTCGCTAGCCACAAATTAATAAATGCCACATCCAACAATGGCACCGGACCACGGATCTCGTCTCCATTCCCCGCTCCCCCGGGTGGTCAAACAGGGCCCCTCTTCGAACCACAGGTCACCTCACTCGCGGAGTCAGAACCTTAGAAAAAGCGCTCCAGGAACAACACCGTTAGTACGGTGTTCGCGCGTCACTCCATAAGGTACCACATCGGATGGACGCTGGCTTGCCGCAGGATTGACGAGAAATAGAAGAATAGCGCACGGGGTAATGGCAGTCCGTTCGCTTCTTTCTTCGCCTTTTTGGCAACGACTGGCGAGAATTTTGCAGCCTCATCGCGAAAGTGGCAAACGACGACGACGACCACGGAACGATCTACCGTTTTTTTTTGCCAAGATGTCCGGCGATATTCCGGACACAAACCCTTTTCGGGGCATCGGTGACCCATCACTGAACGTCGTCGTCGTTGTCGTTGTCGTCATCATAATCATCATATGATTGGGAGGGCGTTTGCCTCTGTCCTTATAAGGGTTTCGGGGACCAACCAGGTCTCCGTCAGCCAGGTCGGTCAGCGCGTTTGGACCCTTGGACTGTTCAAACAACAGCGGCGTCGCTCCCTCCGATCGCAGCGGGATTCGTTGAACTTCAATCTCACTCGTTTCTCACACGCCTCACGGGGCCAGAAGCGGCGCGGACATGCTGCGTGAAATTTGGAGTTAATAACCTTTTACCATAACCGTCGCCGGATGGTGGTGGCGATGGCGCGCTGAAAGGATGTTGACCCAGTGCCGTACCACCCCCTTGGACGACGACGACGACAGATCGAAATCTAATGATGTCCGCGGGCCCCTCACCGGTATGGCGGTCAACCTGGGGCCACTCTCGGTGTCTCTCTCTCTCTCTCTCTCTGTCATTAGATCGCAACATCGCTCGGAGGGGGGGGGGGGGCTCGGATAAACGTGACCTACTTCCCCCCTCGGTAACAGCAAGGTGATGCTGAGGGAGGGTGGACGAGACGTTGGTATGCCGCCCGCGGTATGACACCCGCGATAGAAATGGCCCCGAGACTCCGTGGTCCAATGGAAAATGATTGATCGTTTCCGTCGTTGACATCGTGTGTCTCGACTGGCTGGTGGCTGGCACCCTTTGGCAGTGACAAGCCCACCACAACGGGGTGAACGACAAATTACTGACCCCGCCCGGCCCGGTCACCCCCGGCGGAACTCACCCACACCCGGATATCTGTGCAGCTGCATCTCGCACGGGCCGACGGAACTTATGATGCCGGAGCATAGCACGATGCGACACCGCAGAAGCACCTTGGTGTGCTACCAATGCCAAAACGGTCCGACAGACTCTCTCAGGTGACCGACACACAAACACGCACAGAGAGAAGAGCAGGGAGATCATCTGGGCGATATGCATCCGGTTTCTCGCGGGACCTCCGATCGGAGAAAACCGATATTTCGGTTTCGGGTCGCCCTTCTGGGAGGAGACGTTTAATGATGTGCACCACCGAGTAAACCGAGAGTCCCCACCACGAGATTGACTTGTACCCGTCGGTTGTCCCATATTATTCCTCCACAAGAACCACTCCACACCACCGCCGTCGTCTCCAACCTCCTCGGGTCTGCAGCGGTGCGCGACGAATGAAGATAATTTGAAAATTCCATAAATAGAGCGAAACCATTACACGCCATGGGCGCTCGCTCAGCGATGCTGCTGCTGCTGCTGATGCTGCTTGTCGTCGTTGATGATTTGAGCCATTTGATGATGTGAAAGATACGTCAACGGCAAACGAAGACGACATCACCATCGTCGTCTCAATAGCAGCAATCTCGAATAGCGAACCTAGCAGAGAACATCCACGCGCTGTGCCGAGTGCACATCCAAATGCACTCTCATATGCTACTCACTCACTCTCTCTCTTTCTCTCTCGGGCCACCATGCGCATGTTGACAATCCAATGGCACTACAACAACAAGCAACGACATCGACGACCAGGGACGATTGATCGACGTTGAAAAGATAATCACGCCCAAGGTCCCAAAAATGGCGCATAGATATGCGCTCGCTGCGCTAGATCAGACCATCAGATTCTTGGCCATGCATTCGCTAGTTCCACAGACACAGACACACGTGCGCGGGTACGCCAATCATCATCGTTGTCGGTAATTTTCCAGCTAATCTTTCCAACCCAACCAGCGAGCGACCAGAAGGACGACGACACAATCGCTAAGCTGCTGCTGCCGCCTCTAGTCAATCCGCTTATGTCTCACTCTCAACTGACTCGCGGACCATCCTCCAACAAGGGCAAGGCCTCTATCGCGCCCGCCGATTGGGACAATCCTTCTAATCACGTTTGGGTGCATGGCGGCAGGCCAGCATTCCTCCGGGGGGGCTGATTGGGGAGTGCGCCGGGTGCGCGGATATAATACAATAAAGGATAACGAGGACGGACGGTGGACATTCCAGTCAGTTCCTTCCTTTGCTGACCAGCACGCTGACGCTGACAAGACCACTGACAGTTGACAGTCAAATATGTGACTACAAGTTCAATGCCCTTACAAGGGATGTGTTGCTCCCCGCCCCCCCCTGCGATCATGCCTGGTCGCCAGAGCGTGCTTCTTGGTTCATTCTGCTCCAAATAGAGAGAGAGCGCGCGCTTCTGCGCGGACGGACAGTTGGCTGGACAATTATACTTTTCTCTAATTTGCCACGTCGGCCCCTCCTGCTGCTGCGACATAGAAGGGGAGTAAGCGCCTAATTAACCGTCGACCTTGAAGAGAAACCACCACACCGCCCGAGAGCAACTCGAGTTCAACGACTTTTGACATTCAAAAGGTGCACCCTCCCGGTGGGCTGTTATGTGTGCCTGCGGACAAGCGGACATGCCAAGCCAAACGGAAATCGCGAAGAAGCTTTTCGGGTCGCCGACGTTCTCGAGCCACACCTTTTGGCCACTACCGAACGTTTTATGCCATTCAAATTTTTATTTCTCACAAGAAGTCTCCCCTTCTTCTCTTCCACGATATGTTGCAGACCACCTCTCGAGTAAGTAGCCACGCAACGCAGAATGCTTACAGAGTTCCTCTCTCATTGTAGGATGAAATCAAATTATGGACGCAGCACCAACACCGGAGCGGAGTACCAGGAGTGCCAGGAGCGAGAAAACAAACGAAACAAAAAAAAACAATCAACGCTCGATTAAAATTCCTGGCCACAGCCTCGCGTCGCTGTGATGAAGACATTTAAAAAGATCTCGCAACATTACCTCGCAGCACGCTTACACTCGCCTACAACGAAGTGAACGAGCTGCGATGGCCCTATCTCCCTACTTCTTCTGCAGCGATCGTCGAAAGAAGATGGATGTCGCTAGAATAGGCAACAGCAAAAGGAGAAGCCCAGCACCACCAACGACGACGACGACGACGAGGACGGTCGGACGATCTAACAAAGCTACCGTAATTCGTCGTGTACCATGGTTCGCCAAAACCAACGCCCAACGCCCCAAGAAGGTGGAGACGACAATAAATCTTACGTGGTCGCTTACACATCACACACGCCACACATCGCTGGCCCACGGAGGGCCGAGATTACACGAGAATCTTCTGAATGTCTTCTGAGCCCCCTCCGCAGCAGCACAAACATTCCTCCCCCATTCCACGAGGTGGTGTGCGCGCTCACACATTGGAACGAATATGATTTATACGTCTCTCTTTCGTTCCCTTCCAGCTCACCGCCCAACTCTGCCGCCTGCCATTTCCACGAAAAGACATGATCATCTGCTAGCCAAGTGAGCTGGCTGCCTTGCTGACTGGCTGGCTGGCATGCTGGCTGGTTGACTTAATTTTTATTTGTTTTAATTTCTTCATGCGGCTAATGCGGCCAGCAGCAGCAGCAGCAGCAGCAGCAGCATCATCAGCACCAGCATTAAGTGGAGGTGGCCCACACACGATGAATTGATGGTGAATGTGTTGTGGCCGCGCGCACAGACACACGGTACACTCGATGCGTGTAATTAGAACCATTTCCAAGAAACGCTACACCAAGAACGCTACTTCACTTCGCGCCTATTGCCGCACTGCAGGCAGAATGAAGCGATAACGAGTGGTGCTGCTCGTTGTGTGCTGCTGGTTGGTAATTATCAGCATTTGAATTTGAGTCACAACAACAAATGACTTGGTCACGCACGGAATGAGGCCAAATTGGGAGGGTGGGGGAAGGGCATTTCCCTTGGTCACCCTTTTTATTACTCATGAGTCACATGCGTTGATAGCTCTTCACTTTTTGGTCTGCGGCTGGAATGCAAACCCCCCAAGAAGAACCAACGCAACTCGAATGCTGACCAAGAGCATCCGTCTGCTGGAGGAGATGAGTTAAACAGAGCATACTGTCTGCTATTCTTAGCATATTTCCCCGTTGGGCCCGTACCGAAAACACAACCAGCGTCAGTCACAACACACGCGCTCGCACACGCTAACACACATTCGATTTATTATGTTGCGTTGTGCAAACATGACCTACATGTCCGCCGGGTGGCGAGGGAAAACATATCTCCAACCGACCGTGCCGCAACATTGAAGAACGAAGAAAGCAAAACAGAACGGATCACGAGAGAGACCGGGCCGGGCCGGGCGATCGAGAGAGAATGATCGCTTTCGATCGCACCATGGCATGTAACGGCACCCCCTTTGGAGCATAAACACACGACGCCCCGAGGGACTGAACACATGTTGTCGCACATACGGAACGAAGAGTGTGTCGGACACACACGCTAAACAAACGGCCGACTGGTCAACCCCAAAACCGATACTTTTCACCCAGTTTCCGTTTCCAGCATCAGCAGCAGCAGCAGCAGCAGAGCAGAGCGCTCTGGAGTGTCAGTCGTCAATCGTCACACACGGAGACACGGTAACGATCCGTTTGTCACAGCGTTTGGTCAGCCGCAGCAGCATCGTCGTCGATCGTCATCATCGAAGATCATCGAAGAGGGATCGCGCGTATCTAGGGCGAACGCAGGAGCATGATGCAGCGGCATTGGACGACGGACATCGGAACGAAACCATTTTCTCTCATACATATTCGACCGCCGGAGTCTTCGAGCGTACGCGCCACTTGCGCAACCACACACTACACCCAACCAAGGCACTAGACAGCCGAGCGCGCGGTATCGATTTCAAATGCAAACAGACCGGCACCGCACACCGGACAGGAATCCGGAGTGAGTTTTGCAGAGTTGCGTCCCCTGATCGCTCGCTCGCTCGCTCGTTTCGACAATGTAGGCTAAACTGATCGGATTTCCTCGCCCGGGGAGTGAGCATTGCCGCGCAGCATCTTCCTTAGTTTTGGCCGCCTACGATCCCGGCGCGCTAGATAGATTTCTTCTCGGAAATGTGTATGTGGCCCGCACCAAGGAATTAATATGCTTGAGCTCGGTGGGGTGCGCCAAAAGACTCAACTCTTCTTGCAGTAGTAACTCGCGATCACCTCTTGCAGCATCTCGAAAGGGATGAAATGAGGCAAACCTGTAATGTTTATGGCCGAAATCACAGTTGACATCGGCTCCGTTCTGTCATGATCATCATCATCATCGCCATTGGTACACCCAGGATTGCGAAAAGCCTCTTTTCTCGATTTCTGTTGCGCTGTCGCTGAAAGCATTACGACGCCGAACCACTTAAGGTCTGTACAAAATGGCGCACTCCACCCGGGGGTGGCGATGACAAATTTAGTGCTTCGCGCGCTTGGCTCGAGACAAATTTGCTCGATCGGAAAACTCGATCATTTCCCGCCGTCTTAATGGTGTGCGAAAGAGCAAAACTGCGACTGGCGAGTGTGACTCAGACGCGTTGGCAGCCGTTCTGTGCCAACTGTACATTCCTCGGGGCCGCCAAGAGCGGGGCGGTTGCGAAAATAGAATTTTCCGGGGGTACCCCGAAGGAGGTTGGAAAACCTTCCAAATCGTTCACCTCGCGTCTTGGGGCGCGCACAGAGACCATGGACGGTGTGGTGGTGATGTGCAGTTGAGTGCATCCGTCGGATGCTGGGTGCTGCAGTCCATTCCCGGGGGCCCCAAGGGCTCGGATTTTGGAGCCAAAAATAGAAAACACATTACGCGCCACGGGCCACGGGTACACAGGGTGCTTTGTGCGAGTGTGTGTCAGTCGGGACACATTTCCTCGCTAGATGAGCCGGTTTTTCCTGAACGGCCAGGCAAGTGGAGCATTGCGGACACTGCGCCGAGCACTTTGTCGTCGTCGTCGTTGTCGTGTGGTGGACGATGGTGCTGCTGCTGCTTGAGAAAACCCGTTAGACCACGGCCCAGTGGCCAGTGTCGTCGAGCGTGTACCAGGAAGGACCGGCAGTCTGGTTGTCAAATTCCTTCCCCGTCCCCGACAGCGGGCAGCGCGCATCTAGATCGACCCAGATCGAGCAGAAGGTCCACCACGGCCAGCAAGTCCGTCCGTTCAACGATGTATTTGGTTTAATTACTGCGCGTACCATAAGCGCGTACCACACGACGGTAGTCGTGCTCGTAGCTCGTACATCATCGTACCACCGGGACTACGCCGAGATTTCCGGGAGTCTCCCTCCGGCCGGCCGGCGGGCCAGCAGTTGGTTCTGAGCGCACTGATCGATCGAGTGAGGCCTGCGCCTGAAAATAGACGAGGAAGACGACGACAACGAGTGCCGCTGGAAAATTGCTGACTAGAATCTGCTGCTACCTTCGGACCATCCCCAAAATGGTCACCAAACACCGAACCTGTACTGCGCGTCTCGAGCTCGCAAAAAAACCGACTTCATCTGTGTCTGCGGGCAGAATTTTCATACCGAGCACTTGCGGGACTCGGTGCATCTCGGTGTTGATTTGCTTCGCTTGCTGGTGAAGGATTTTCAGACAAAAACTCATTTTCCCACCCCATCAGGGCATCCGATCAGGGCGCGAGGAGCGATCGCGATCGACAATCGATCGCTGGCGAGCTGGCAGGTGATGTTTGGAGTGCGCACTGGAACGAATTACGTCGTTGTCCGTTTGTTGTTTTGACCGTAGATAGTCATGCACGCCACTAGCGATGCCACTCCCGGTTGTACGCTCCAGTTTGTGCGATCGATCGCGCTGTTGCGCTGTTGCTATCGCCGTCGCAGTCGTCGTCGTCGTCGTCAAACGATCCGTTACCGGAGCCCTCGATCAGCCTCCATCGATCACTCGAAGCTCAATCGATCATGGGGCCGGGGGCCGCCAGTAGTGGCTGGTTGTGGTTGGTGCCACGGACTGATCGACCGACTGAGATGAGATGTTGCTCGTATGTAGCTGCTGTTGCCTGGCAGCACACCACGCCCTGCCAGTAATTGCAACACAACCTCGATCGATTATCAATCGCGAAAACGCGAATTAAACAATTAAACTGAGTGAAACATGAAATAATAATGCACCACAGAGAGAAAGAGAGAGAGAAGAGTGAGAGGGAGACAACCCTTTCGGCTCTTTCCATTGCCCAACGGCTCGGTCGCTTAGCGATCGCCACGTGAAAGCGAATCGTTTTGCAACTAGGCGCGCTCTCGATGGAAAAAAAAACATCTTTTCATCGTTTTTCACTCTCGAACGTCCCCCCTTCCACTGCCTCCACTGCGAAGCGAAGAAATTAAATCCATTCTCTCAACCTGCAGCCAGACAGACAGCTGCAGCAGCAACACGGTGCTTTATTACTAGTTTTAGTTTAATCTTCCTTGGAGCCCCAGCTCCCCAGGCCAACCAACTGGAGGTTGAGCATCGACCGGAGTGTGCAGCAGCTTCCGAAAGTGCAACCGATTTATTAACTTTATTTTCCTCATTTGCTACCAGCGAACGATGGAGCGAACGGAAAGAAGAGAAGGGGGGCTCTCGCTGGCAGCTAGTGAGTGATTGGTCCCCGATAACAGCACGATATGTCTCCCAGTGTTGCCTTTCGCCAGTTGCCAGTCACCAGAGTAAGCCTCCAAGGCAACCATAATGGAATCATATGGCACATGGACCATGGACCGTGGCATAAAAGCAAGGAAAAGACACCAGCAGCAACGCCACGACAACGACGACGACGACGACGGTCGTTTGGTCG
This sequence comes from Anopheles aquasalis, assembly GCF_943734665.1. Classification (NCBI taxonomy): domain Eukaryota; kingdom Metazoa; phylum Arthropoda; class Insecta; order Diptera; family Culicidae; genus Anopheles; species Anopheles aquasalis. The sequence continues at coordinate 85,985,767 of NC_064877.1, forward strand.
TTTATTAATTTTCAAGAAATCGAGCGAAAGAGGTCCTCCTGGACACCGCACTGCCAAAGGAGGAGGAAACGAGTTTCCCTTAGACGAGCGACGGCGATGGCGACGGTGGCGAGCATTGTTTGTTGCGTTTTTCGATTTTCTCGATTATTAATTTCCGTGGCGGAGGTGACGGTGGCAGGGTGGCTTGTGGGGTGATGCTATGCCGCGTGCAATAAAGTGAAAGTACGCGCAATACCCCTTTGGGGCAAAAGGACTCCACACAGCAGGCCGAATGAATGAAAGCGAGAGAGAGGCGGCGGCATGGAATATGGAAACGAGCTTCCTACGAGGAGTGCATCGCATCGTTTCGATTGGTGCTTATGAAACAGCCGGTAATCGGTTGTTGTCGTTGTTTTGCAAAGTGCCGGCCCTTAATTTTGCTCTCCGGGAAATCCTTTTTATGTTGAGGATCTGATCCACAGAGCGAGATTATCGAGCATTTTGATGGAGGAGGCAGCATATCTCGTGGAGCATGATAACTGTGGCCATCGTGGCCATCGTAGCGATCGTGTAAGTTACAATTACACCCCTTGGATTCCCTCTCCCTGCCACACAGAAAGCACGGAACGGATCAATGCTGCGCTCGCTCGATCGATGCAATTCGCGAATCACCAAAAAGGGGTAACGGAGTGCGCGCGTGGAGTGGAGAAATGGTCGCTCCATAACACACACCCCAAACCGTAAGGTAAGAAGGAGTTACTTCACCTGCCTACCACTACTCCCCGGTGCGGTGGCCGACCGACCTTTTCGCTGAACGGGCGCGTAAAGCGAAAACGATTAGTTCCGCGCCTAGTCGGCCGTGACCGTTATGTAAAAGGCTTCGTGGCCACCGAAAAATCAGTTACTGCGTGTACACTCTGTCTGTGCTCTGCTGTGCCAATTGAGCTGTTTGTTGTGCTCCCTGCTGCTCCGTGATCCGTGGTGCTGCTGCTGCTGCTGTTGGATTATAAGATGAATTCACCATCCGTTCCGTAGTTACATACCTGCAGCGAGGAAGAGAGAGAGAAGGGAAAAAAGGGGCCAACATTATTACCAGATCATCTGTGGCTTATGCAACATGAGACATTGAATGGGGATGAAGGGAGTTAGTGAGAGAGAGAGAGAGAGCAAGAGCCACACACGGGGAGCAATATCAAAACTCATAATCAGAGGCCGGACTTCTTTCTCCCGAGGATTCCGTAGCGATTGAGGCGTACTTTTAATTTCGTTTAACAATCGAGCACCAGAGCACCAGAGCATTCGATCGATCAGCGCGCAACAGCGTGTGGTCCCCCGGAAGCAACCCAATCGGCCACCGGAATACGAAAGGGCGGAAGCAATTTTTCAGCTCCGATCTGATAAATCGTCACGCCATACAGGGCTAGGCCACGGATTTGCTACTCTGCACAAATGGCATTTAATGGCGTTTGAAGCCATTTTGATGGTGGCAGACGGCACGATTAGGTCGGTGCGCGATGCAATTCACGGATTAAGTCCGGGATAAGTTTAATTGAAGAACCGCCGCCGCGCGATGCGATCCCAATGTGTCTTTCGGGGGAGTTGATTCGACGGCATACTGGACCGGTTTCAGTTCAGTTCAGGTGGTGGTGGCGAGTACATACCGTGGCCCGCGAGGTGATGATGGTGATGATGATCCCCTATTGACCGCGAGGAGAAAGTGGGTTCTAGGTCAACACCTCATTAGGAGAAAGTCTCTAACACACTCGTACTCGGTGGCGTCTAGCGCATCCCGCGCCCCCCCTCGGGGGTGTTTCACCTGTTGTGGTTCCACCCAGAACTGGCCCCGGTTACCGAACCACCTTCGCCTACTGGAGAGCGACGATTAGGCAGTTGGTTCGGCTGCTGCTGATGCTGCCGAGGGGGGATTGTGTATCATCCATCCCGGACCTCGGCTCGTTTTGGAGAACTGGAGTTCCAGTTCTCCGCCCCGTTTATGCCAAGCAGGTTGTGACGCACCAGCAGCCACCGTCACCGCCACCGCCACAGCAACAAAAAACCATCATCATCATCCTCGGGTAATTTACGATACACTTTTTGTCCAAATCCGGAGCTGGCCACCGAGCTGACTGGCTGGCTCGTTGGCTGCCTAATAATCTAGCAAATCATCAACCGGCCAGCCACCAAGCCAGCGCACCACCGAAACCGAAACACACAAAAGAAGGAGCAACACGAAAAGGGATGCCCGTGCTGGGTTGGGCCGATAGCAGGCATCACGACATCAGGAGGCACTTGCTGGTGATGCGGCAGACCGTCAGAGATCGCAGGATCATCATCGCGTGTGCTGGCTCTGGCTTCTGGCTTTACTTGCCTGGCCCTGGCACACACTCAAAACACCTGATCATCATAACGACGATGACGATCGAAGATTTGATGAGATTCTGTGCGTGTTTTTCGTTGCTCCGGATTGTGGATCCTCCTTTCGGATGTTTTTTTTCCCTTTTTTCCCCGTGTGTTTCTCTTCGTTTCTCCTTTGCTAGACACTAGACTAGACTTGAGGAGAACTGACTGAAGATGATGGTAGCCGGTTTGCGACCTGCCGGCAGCTTTGGATTCCATCTGCGTCGCTAGAATCGCTGGAATCGATTCATGCCAGAGCCAAAGTAGCAGCAGCATCTGGCGATCGGGCCATCCCGGGATGGCACAACACTAGACTCCCGATCGAATCTCCCGCCACCGGGGACACCGCCTTCTGATGAGGCTTGTCGGATGAAGAATTTTAAATCGATTAACCAATCTGGTAGATGGAGACCGGACAGTCGCAGAGGAGAGCAGAGAGAGAGAGAGAGAGAGAGAGAGAGAGAGAGAGAGAGAGAGAGAGAGAAAGAGAGAGAGTATAGGAGAAGAGAAGAGAACACAAAAAAGAAATCGGGACGACGACGTGATCGACAATTGACGAACAACAAGTGAACGAAATCGAATTGCAGAAGGCATCACATCACTGGCGACCTCCAACATAATGCTCTGATTTTTCGTGGGCAGCAGGGTGTACCAGAGAGAGATAGATAAAGGGAGAGAGAGAGAGTAATCTCTGTGGCACGCATGATCACATAAACGCTTGATTGCTTCCTTGCTGTGGAGCGAACGCCAGCTTAAGACCCGCGGGAAGCAATAGGAATAATTTTACGATAAATTTACCACGGATTCGGAGGCAATCATCCCCGGGCTGGCCGAGACGACGTCGGCGACGATGGCCAGACGCACGAAGCCCCGAAAGATTCTATAATTAATACTCAATCAAACGACCGGGACCGGGTTCCGTTCTTCTCGTAGGCCTAACGATGGGTCTCCTCCCGAAACCGACAGCCACGCCAGCAACACACCAGTTTGGAACCAAGCTGCTAGCATTTCGGCAGCACACATCGAACGCACGAGGATCGAGGATCACGACGAGATCGAGGGAGAGCGAGAGCGAGAGGCTGCGAAGGAACAGGTTTAGAATGAACGGCTTCCCCAAAACGATTCTGGATTCCTTCCCTACGCTCACACACGGAGCACCCGGAGCACACATTATCCTCCCTCTCTCCCTCCTTCCTCAACACCAACTACGGATCGATGATTCCTCTCGATCACTCGATGAGGCAAGATAATGATGGCGTTTTTTTTCCTGTGATTCCTCCAGCCCGGAGTGAATCCGGAACCAGAATCTCAGCCTTCGTCAGCCCAAAATCAGCCGCCCGTGATCGTCGTCGTCGGATCAAAGGTGGACGCACAGGGCTCGATCTAAAATTATCGTTCCGGAGGTGAACCGTTTCGAATTGCCGCTTGTTTTGAAGGGCTTTCCGGGGAATATCGAGAATCCTTGTTCGATGCTTCTCTCGGTTGATTTCTAATTCGAAAAGACCCTGTGTTTTAGGATAGCCTATTACGTCGGGACTCGCTGTTGTAATCCAATCACCCGGGCGCGTTGATACCATTTAATTACACGGCAACACAACCACGGGCATCGTTTATCAAACATGGCGTCGGTCACGGAGAGAAAGAGTCGAAGTGACACAATCTTTCTTAGTATTCAGCAGCACACCGAACCTCCTTTTGGAAGCTCATAAGCGTATGCGTGATGTATGGATGGAAGCAATCGGTCCGTTTTGAAATATGATTCCCAAGCTCGAAAGCTGCGCACCGCACGTCTCAACTCAAGAAGCACACGGCCTTTGCACGGCACCGCTGGATAAGAAGATAGGCATTATCATAATTCTATTATATCACCGAACCGAGCACCGTGGATGTGGATGTCAGCGAAAGTGTCAAACGGAGAGGCAGACGGAGAGATGAGCGATGAGACGAGACCGGGCAAGTTGGTCCGGACACACCGGAACGCCGAATTACAAGCCGCACAGTCGTCGCCACGAATCAAACAAAAAAAACCAATATACTATCGGGTTGGAGTTGAGTTATCTAAATTACATGCTCGACCGTGCCTTGCCCTGTTCCTGTTTGCCCCGTTGGCACCGATGGCATAACACACCCACGGTGGTGGTGCCCACGCACGGTGTTATCGAGGAATCCAATTTATTATGTTTCCAACTACCGCGAGCGAGGCGCGCGCGGAATGTGCCCTCAAGCGCGCCTTTTCAGAGGGTGTGAGGGGTGCGCCTTGTACGTACTATCTCTAGATGATGTTTTATTTAAACTAGATAAGTTCATCCATCATCGTTTCATCACGCCCCCACACGCTCGCACGCATAACGTTCGTCTCCGGTGGTGGTGGAGACATTTTTTAATTCAATCGCTTTGACTGTCTGTCTGTTGGTTTGGGAGTGGGTTGACGGGAGAACGAGAGAGATCAATGACCAATAGACATAGGGAAATGGTGACTGTGTTGTCATAGATCTCCTGGTGGGTAATTCATCTCTCCATCTTGAGTATTCTACGTCGCCGACCTTCTTGAGGGCAAATTCACCATTGCTACAGAAGAAACACGGGGACATCATTCATGCTCAGTCCTTCTCTCCAACTACCGAAGTCGTTCCGTTTGTTATTTATCGATCGTTGGACCCTGGCACAGTAAGGCCTCTGGTCAGAACGGGACTATCGGTGCACAAGGTCAACCGAATAGCCAACGATGGCCGAAGGGATTTTCTTTAAATTTTTAAGCCCCGGTCCCAGGTCCACCAGAATCCTAACTGGATTATAGCTGCTGCTGCTCATAGTGGCCTCGCTCGCTTATCCGCGACCCAGTAGCGTGCATTCTAATCCAGTAACCCGCGCGTCTGTATGTGTGCACGTGTACGTGTGCTGCCGAGTCTAGTGTGTATATTGGATTAGTTTGCACTCCCGGGATTATATTCCCGGCGTAACGCCAACGGTTACGCGAGCACAACAAGCAGCGTGCACGAGGCCTCTTCCTCCTCTTCGGTGGTTCCGTTTTTCCTCGCCGATTTCCCTCCACCCCCCGCAGGGTGGTTTTTGCGCAGAATGCCACAGCGTGGCTCCGCTCCTCGCACGCGTGTACTACAGATGCGCGCGCTCTCGGATGCTGTGATCACGTGACAAGCAACGATAAACGCTTCTCGGGCTTCTAAATTGCTTTTTTGCTTGTTGCGCCACCGGGCAGCTAGCGGAAACGAAACCCTTCGGTAAAGCGGAGTTTTTGGTGCATGGCGATGCAGTGCAGCCTCTGCGCCAAGGAACACGGAACGGAGCCCTGAAGCCTTCTCGCACTCGCCGTAATCCAGAAGGCAATTACCAGCAGCAAGCTCAAGAAGCTGGCGAGGAGACGAGCGCGGCGCACATTCCAAGCAGTGCGACGCAGGGTGCTCGCGATTCTCGCCGCCAGAGCAGAGATAGAGAGAAGCGGGAGATGACCTAAAGCTGCAGTTGCCCAAGGAGCCCATGTACCGAGAACACGGTAACATGCCCTTCCCGTTGCCCGTTTCTGGGTTAATGAATCGACAAATCTGTGTCCGCGAAAATTCTCTCTCTCTCTCTCTCTCTCTCTCTCTCTCTCTCTCTCCTATCGTTCTTTTGGCCAGTACAAGTCTCAGAACATTGCCGCTTGTATGCTGCGAAACCGTTCATCGGACGAAGCCACCGATAGCGAGCGGCATTCATCCCGTTGGTACTCCCGGTATTGACCAGCGGCAGGCCAGCGCACCAGGCCAAGAGCTTTGACAAATGACACCAGCACTGCCGGCCCACCCTGTTGTGTGTCCATCTAGCGGGGTATGACACATCGTTTGCCAGCCCTTTGGTGGCCCCTGGAGCTTCTCTGGAAGCAGGAGAAAAGATTCTGTGAAACACACCGCGGAACAAAACGGTACCGACACACACATCGGCACAAAAGATGTGTGTCATTAGTGGGCCATTTTTCCTGGTAAAACCAATGGTGTGCCATCGGTGGTGGCGGTACCCTTTTGTTTGTAACCTTCTCTTCTATTAGCTCAACGCCACGTAATTACAACAACTACCGCGAGTTTCCTTCGCATCCAGAGACTGCGCTGCTTCTTGCAAACGTCCTCGACATCGGCGTACCTCTTATCCTGGCTTTGATAGGGCCTCTTATAGACCTCCACTGCAACGGTTGTCGCCGGATGATGCTGTTTTGCGGGAAACTTACATGAACAGCCAAGCAACGCGCAATGTTATGTTGTGTTGGGCGCATAGTGAAGTTGGAATGCTGTGCAAGCGAGCGGAGTGCAAGAAGAAGTGTTATAATCTCAATCGGGACAATAATGGTGAAGATCATTAATTGTTCGAACAAATCGTTTCTGTTGCTTCGTGGCAACCACCGACCGAATGGCCGAAGCTGCTGGCCCTATGGTTCGCCAATGGCCACTGTGTCTTAGGTAACTTCTCAAAGAAAAGAGAGAGAGAGAGAGAGAGAGCGAGTGATGGAGGGATTAATCGATGAAAATTAATGTATTACATCATTACTGCATCGTTGGAAGGCAATTTCTGCCGCCTCCTCGCCTCATATGCTGCCAGCAACCCCCAGCCAGCCCGGAGGCTGCTGCTGCCATCAGTTCATCAGGCTTCTGTATCTCGTCAGTTGCTGCAGGCTGGTTTCGAGCTTGCCAGCCTGCCAGCAGGAGTCTTGTATGCCGCTTAGCAGTTAGAAGCTACTTACAGTGCCCCACAACCTTCTGGGAAGGGAGAGGAAAAGGGGTGGCGCGGGAGGTTCAGATCAGACCCCGCTGATGAACCCTGCTGCTCCGCTCCCTCGGTGGAGGCCTAATCGCCTATGAACTTACGGTCCACCACGCCACGGTTGCGCCTGATTGCCCGGCGTAATTTCCTAGATTATTCTTTAACCAGGGGGCCACTGCCTACCCACCCCATTTCGGGGAGAGGGGGCTCGTCCGAAGACGTAGTAATGAGGGTTGCTCCACTGGCAGCACTGCTTCCTAGTTGGACTCCCCGCGCGGTTGCTTCCAAACGCAGCTGCACTAACAGCAGCAGTCCTTCCCCGTTGTCTGCATCATTTCTTATCGAATTGCCCTCAAGGTGGGGTGCCCTAGGCCCTTCCAGGGACTTAGCAACATGAAACTCGTTCTCCAGTGAGTCTTGTCTTTTATTAGTCCCTTGTATTACATCTTAAAATTCTACCGGCAGGTCGTAATCCAGTTGAATCCCGTTTTCTAAACATACTCGTATGAGTCACATCGGATCGGTGTGAGTGTATCGCTTGCAATTAGTAGTTGCGGTCCAGTGCGGTGCGGTGGTGATATAAGATACTATCTGGCCTCCACTCGCAGTAAATGCGACCTCGGCAAGAGTCGTGATACCGTGATTTGTGTCAATCTATAACCAAGTGACACACACGAACACGCTCCGTTTGTTGTTGTTGCTCATCGAATGGCACGTTTAACGTGAACCGCCGCCGCTGCTGCTGCTGCTGCTGAGGCCAATCGATGATGGCGGAAACATTTAATTAATCGCATGTTGGACTCATGATATCCCTTCACCCGCTCCCTTCCATTGGCGAGGTACAGAGTGCATCTCGTGGGACTTTGCCCACAATCTACTCTCCACTCACCGGTAATGCCATTCACGTGGACAAAGAATCGCACAACAAAAGGGTTGGTGTTATGCACGACACCGAACCGCGGAATCAATCAACTCTCCCTTTGGATAATTACATTTCCCCGCCTCAACAACCTTGGAGTTTCTCCGGGAACTTCGATGACATGATGCCATAGTTCCGCAAAAGAATCGAGCATCGATTTATGATGGCACGTTTTACAGTTCTAGCGACGGTCGCTGATAAAACATCAAAACACCAACACCGCGGCCCTGTCTAAACAACCCTCTGGCGCCCCTGGCGAGCGTTCACTGCGGAACGAGGTTCGATAACTGGAACTAATCATACACCACGCGCTAGCACGAGGTTGGGGGGACAAAAACTCGATCGAGAACTCCGCCAAAAAACAGGGGGTCCCTCGGATCTCTCTAATGCGCATCCGATAATTCTCGGCTTCGGATCAACCTAATTCCCGTCCGATCGATCGACATTCGATGATGATGTGAGGTGTGGCGCTCCACATCAAACTGTCCAAGTATTATTATTTGCTCTCCCCTTTTTGGCGTGGAGGGGTTTGCGACCAATAACCGCGAACCGAGCACCGATTTGCTTAACGATCGATAATTGCCAGTTGAAAGGAGCGGGATCGTCGGGATCGGGGGATCCGATGCCGAAACTTCCGAAACTCGTAAACATATTTACGTTGGCCACCTTTTGGGTACCAGTTTTTTTTTTCTGAGAGGTTCTCAGCGGCGTTTTTTTGGCAGAGATTTGTATGGCGCACGGAACGCGTTCGCTTCCTCGATGGAATTCGCGATCTGACCCAGATTTTCCCGGAGTTTTATTTTTTCACTCATTCGGTGGGAGGTGACCCTGGAGTCCATGAAGCCGGGAGGATGGGTGGTGTTCTTTCGCATTCCACCGCTAGTGCGCCCCCGGGGGCACCATATCCCGACGGAATCACCAGTTATGAGTTATGAAATCGACCTCGCTAACCCATTTTTATCAGGTGGAAGGCGGCACCCAAAGAGGACCGTGTTTTAAATTAAGGAAAGGTGTTTTTTTTCGTTTCCGATCTGGATTTTTTTTGGGCGCTATGCTGTGCTTTGGAGACTTCAATGCTTCGGAGGCGACGAGTTCTCTATTTTGGAATAAAAACTCCAACCAAATGAGGTTTAGAAGTGTTCGCCACAACGTCGCAATTTGCTAACCTGCTCTATTGCCTTCTTAACTCGATTTGCAAGGTGTAGCACCATCACAATACCGCGATTGCATGGCTCGGACATCACCACCATACAATGCAGCAATCAGCTGCAGTGACCTCGAAGGGTGGACGGTGCGAAAGCCACAAATGACCGCAGGAAAACGCCACAAACGCCCAAATAAAATAGCAGCCGCATGCAAAGCGACGGCGATAGACGTAATCTCATGCTGGCCATTCAAACAGCGCACCTAAAACCCGGGAAGGCCAAAGTCTGTCGAGCAAATTTCACGTCACTCCTCCTCCTGCCAGTCAACCGCGACACCATTTTCGCGAAGGCTCGTTTTAATCGCTCTCTAACAGCCCCGTTGCACTATAATAGACCCGTGAGGCCAACCATTTCGTCACCATTTTTGGCGCGTTGCGGCAGTTTATGAAACTTGGCAATTGACATCATAAGACGGCGTTGCGGTGCGGTGCGGTGGGCCGTTAATGTGCGGTTACGATTAAATAAATATCATCAGCCACGTCAAGTTATGATCTTTCCACCTTGCAAGCGGCTCTCTGAACAGCATTTCCCGCGACACAATGACGGCCGTGGTTGAAAAAGAAGAAGATGGCGCGCGCAGGCGCTTTTGTTTGTTCGCGAGCGCCTCCAATCCGCGGTGTCGGGGCCACTGACAACAAATGCCATCTTTATCTTTGCACTCCCCCTCCACGAAACTCATTACGTCGTCGTCGCCGTCGCCTGCACCAAGCCGTTCAAGCGATGAAACAATCAGTTAATGTTTAACAAATTCGTGGTGACCAACCCCCTCGAAAAATCACCAACACACCCTGGAGTGCCCTGGAGGTAAAAATGGTTGCGGAAAACCCGAAACCGCTCATAAACGCTCACCAACAGGCGATCGGAGCGCGATCGCTTTGTTTAGATTTTCTCCGACTTTTCATTTTCCAGATTGCGCTTCGATTTGGCTCTTTGGCCGCCTCGGGGGGACCGACCTGTAAGCGAGAGTAAAAGTGTTTCCCAGTCACGGTGGCCAGAGAGATGGATGGCTAGAGGTAGATAAACGCAAAAACAACTACCATAACCGGCAATCTTGCGCGTAACACAATTAACTCGCCTGCTTGGTTGGTCTCCCTCTTCTTCCGCAAACTCTTGCAAAGAGGGAACGAACGAATGGACTTAAGACACTCGCCTAGGGTGGCCGGCCGAGTCTCACCAAATAAACCGTCTCCCCCCGGTCCAGCCATCCTCCCACCGGAAAGGCTTTCGTTTTTCTTCTCCTTCCTCTGGCGTCCAAAAAGTGGTCCGCGATCGCCGGCGAGCTGTCTCTCGCTTGTCGCTGGGGCGGCGTACTAACCACAATATCATTGCGCTCCGTCTGGACCAATCAAGATGTTGGCTATGATCACGATGATAATGATGATGATGATGATGATGATGATAGCGATCATGACGGTTGTGGAAAAAAAAAGGTTTCCAATCCCCCTCTCGTCCACAGCAATAAATGCACAAAAATGAATGAAAAACACTGGAACAACCATACATCGTCGTCGTCGTCGTCGTCTCGGCACAAAACATGCCACGCATAACAACGTGCGACAGACCGCCGTTAGGCCCGCTCGTATAAAATCGTTTGGCCATGTTCCGGTTGCAGCCGTTCCCACGGCAATCTGGCTTCCACGACGGATTTTCGGGTCGGTTTCACTTTTTACGAACAAAACATTGTGAAATGGCTCATGACGTGGGGTGCACCCCTAGTGGCCAAAAAACCTAGCTGCACACACACGCAACATGGCTGCGCATAACCAGCTGGCAGGTTGTTGGTCGGCCAATCGAAAGCACCACCACGGGGCAATGTGCAGTTTGAGGGCCATCTATTGCGCCGCCTCGGTCGATGGACGACTTACTTAAGCTCTCGTCGAGACTCTCGATGCTTGACCTTCTACATTGCGCCCGTGGTTCGCCCTTTTTCAAGTGGCGTGCGCTCTAGGCGGGCCAGTTTCCTCACCGATCGACAGAACGCCACAAGCGAGCCAGGCCACCTGTGCGAGAGGTTTCGCTGCGCTGCGTTTCAAGGTCCCCGTGCAGGCCAGCGCGGCCGTAGAGTCTTATCTAGGTGCGCTAGGTGCGGGGATCGTATAGTGCGTAAAGCCAACTTCCATCCCCGCCTCAAACGAAACGATGTTCGAGTTGGGGCGAAGCTCATAAATAAACCATAAACTGGTTGTCCCAATTTTCCAAACTCCAGCAGCACCGGCAGCAGCAGCAGAAATATCGAGTACCGCCGTCGTAGTTCTCGGTTGCCACGGTGGTGCCACGATGTGCGAAAGCATGAATCCCGCCACAAGTTAGACATCGGGCCGATGATCGTGGAAACATCTATCAAAACGGAGCGCGAGGTGGATAAGACCGTCGCGAACCATCGGAAGGAAACCATTAGACGTTATTGTTGATGAGCGCGCGTTTGGCTTCGCGGCCGGCCACAACCGGTGGCCCCGTTAGCTGGCTCAGGCAAGGCACAGAGCTGATGATGTCATTAGAAGAGGCACTGGCCCGGTACACGCTACAGCTACGCTCAATTACGGGGCTTATGATGATGTTCTTATCTGCAGGAATAAGAATCGGTCCCCTTCCTTTTGGCCGGGCTTGTTAAGTCCAATTACTGTCCAACAAATTGAGTTCACGATCAGCAACTTACAACGGCGCAACGCATCACTCATCCTTCTGCCAGTCATTAGTTACTAAAGTAGTACGTACCTGCGGGAGAGAGATAAAGATACGAGAGATGGCATTAGTATTCAGTCATTTCTTCTAAGATCTATTGGAGTGGAATGTGTTGTGCAAACTGCTGCAAACTAATTCACAGGCGTAGCGAAGTAAACAAACACCCTTCAGGAGATAATTCGAACAATTTCATTCCCAACCACTGCTCCCACACACGCACTGTAGGCCCAAGAAGTGGCCACAAACATGTAGTACATCTAGATAGCAGCCAATAGCGGCCTGTTCGTCGGTGCACCTTACAGCAACCAACCCCCAACAGGTTCAACCACGACAACCAGCCGAGAGAAAACTTGCTCCACGCAAACACACACCACGAGCGGCGGTCACGCTACCACCTGTGGCCGCGATCTACGGAACGCCCTCCTGCCAAGAACCTGTCAAATGTCCTC
>NC_064877.1:86003146-86025646 GCF_943734665.1 Anopheles aquasalis
TTCATCTTCGAAGGGCGCGAGCACGAGCTCCAACAGGAAACATATGTTCAGGAGTGACGCGAAGCTCGCTCGCTCGCTGTGCTACATTCGTCGTCCTGCAGCAGGCTTGCAGCAGCAGCACCGGCGGCCTCTTATCTGCGCGCGGCCTCTGCTGCTGTTCCATTTCCTACATTACGTGCAGTGCCTTCCTTCCTCTTCCTACGCGGATTGCCGGCGTGCGCACGAGCGCGCGCGATTGCGTAAAGTGAAATGCGACGAGCGAGAAATGATTTCGAATAAAGTTATTATCGAGTTAAAGCGCAAGGGCTGCGCGGTGCGGTCCGCAAAGGGATGGCTGCAATTGATAAATGTTTCATAGCCATTTTTGGGGAGGTCCGATGAGAGGTGCCTCCGACGGTTGATTGGTGGTAGCACAGGTTGAAGAGGAGAAGAGCACAGTAAGAACAGCTGTTGGTGGTCTCGATCGTGCGTTGGTTGGTTGGAGGTTTGATTGAAAATTAAGGAGCGATTCCATTACCGGTAGCTCTCTCTCTGTCTGGTCTGGTGCCCCCGGTCTGGGCGATGCTTCGGCCTTGCCCAATCGATTGGCCAAAGTATTTAATTGCAGCACCCAGCCGAGGCCCAGGAATAAACATCGACCTTTCCGTCTACAATTTCAACTCGCACGCACTGCTTATGTGAAGATCTCTCACATATGTTTCACCTCTTTTTTTCAGTGTTATTGAAGGGGGGTGGTGGTAGCCCAACCCAACAGAGCACACCACGATCACCGCCGTGGTTCATCTGGGCAATATAATTGCAGATTATTAATGAAATGTATTAAACTTAATAAGAGTTAAGTAATTACTCGTCGGTACATCGGTGGTAATGTTTCTGTAATTCGTCTTGTTAGCACCGGTTTACGTCGGGGTGCCCGGTGCAGGTTGATGGCTCGATGCGTTGAATGTGAACGGAAGTGTCGAAAGCGAACGCACCGGTGCGCTGGCGTTGGTGCTTTATGCATTTCCCTTCTCCACGGGCGAGTGCGAGAGCGTGCGCACAGTTAACGGAGAGGAAAACGGCAACAAAACGGTACCATTTTCCGGTCCCTATTAGTGGTGGTGCACGCCACAGCACCAGCACCAGGGGTTCGTTGAACGAAAGTGAAAGATGTCTTTCTCCAGACCACTTCGCTCGGGCCCGTACGTCCAAGATCTCAGCTTCTCTAATGAAACTGACACTTTAAAGCCACGAAGTGGAGACGCGTATGGTATCAGTGACGCAGTTGCGCTCGACCTACACTTCACCACCTGCCTTCCTTCCTTATCGCACCATCGCACGCATAAGCGTTAATCTGATAAACCTCTGGCCGACATAAATAAATTAAAACAAACTCACAAACTCCCAGCGACCCTTTCTACCCTAGCAGCCCTTCATCGCGCGCTAAGACTTGACGCCTCGACGTTTCTTGCGCGGAAATAAATCACAAACAACTATGACGGTGCTAGGATTTCGAGTGTCACCGAGGTCAGGGCCGAGATAAGAAAGATCCATGCGGGACGATAGCCCCACAGCCGGCGTACGTCATGTGATGATGAAAGGTGCTAGATAGGCGGTGCGCGCAGCACCTTCCGGATGGTCGCTTTATTATCTGGGCGCTCTTGACGAGTGTTGAGTGGGAATATTTAACCGGACTGTTATATCTTCATCTTCCATATTGAGCAGAGATTAGTATCAATTTTGATGAATTTTTTGAACAATTTCTATAAATGAAATGAACAATTACTTTCATCGAATGAATGAAAGACAGAAGGTGAAAAGCACTAATCAAGGCGAACATAAAACATAATCGAAAACACTTAACACAGAGTACCAGAGAGGTGGCTACGAACGTCTTGTCTTGCACACATTCCTACCATCTCGCTGGCGAGATAACAAAACCTTCCGAGCGAAGCGAAAGAAAACTGCATTCTCGAGAGACATTCGCCCCGTAGCGTAGATCGTCCAGAGCGGTGATGATGCGGTTGCGATGCACACAGCGCAAAAAAAAACATAAAATGTCATCGCAGCCTCCAGTCCTCCCATGGGTGGAGAAGAAAATCCTCCCACAAAAGCTCCCGTCACTCACTCACAATAGACACAATCATGTCGAATCGAACGAACGAATCGACACAAAACCATCCCGGGAGATGTGCGCAAGGTGCATCAGATCACCGTCACCTCTCCGGTGCATATTATGGGAGAAGAAGGGGTTGGAGGGGAGGTTACTACCGAGCTGCGGGTCCCCTGAACACATGTAACAGAAAAGCGAGTGCCCAACAGAGAGAGAAAGAAAGAGAGAGGGAGTATTGCAATTGGAACGCGACCGCGACATCACCACACACTACACTCTGGACTCTTTTCCTTCATCTGGCGAAGAAGAGCTCTTCCTTACACTGCATCTTTCTCCTCCTTACACCAAGAAGCACAATGCTCGCTCGATGCTCGCAGAAAACGCGCGAAGAAAGACGGGCAAAAGCCCAGCCAGCCGGCCGACCGACTCGAGGGGACAAAACCACGGGCGCGCAAAGAGAGTTGTATGTGAAAGATGATTAATCTTCAACAAATTTCCACGATTCCACCTCGCCAGTCCTCGCACTTCCTCTGTCGCCGGGGTGTAAGGTGTTCATCTCGCACAATGGCAGTCGTCGCGGTCGCAGTCGCGGTCTCGTGGCAAACGCAACGGCAATCACAGCACAGCGCATCGCAGCGCATCGAGCGCGCGCGCGCGCGTGGTAAGCGCCCCTGACTCCGTTGGCGCCTTCTTCTTCTCCTTGTGCTTGCTCTTCTACTCCTCCTCCTCCTCCTCCTACTACTACCGGCAGTGCCACCCACTTTTTTCTCACCACCATCACGGGAAAGGGGAAGCTTTCTGCGTCACCGGCCCTCGGAGCTTAATCCAGGTCCACCGGGAGGGTCTGGGCTCCACCAACCCACCTTGCCGGGCTAGCTGTGAGGATGATTATCGACAATTGTTGTTCACATTTGTGCACATTCATTTGTCTCTTCGCCATGTTTTCGCCACGACACCGGCGAATAGCACCGGCGAGTGGACACAGCACAAGAGAGGAACCACGACAAAGCGCCTCAATACACGAGTAGTGCCGGATGAGTGCTGGTGTGAAACCGCATCGCATTGCAAGCATGCTCAGAACCACATTCCATCCTGCAGCAGGTCCCGAGCTCCAGGATCATACGAGCATCTCCAGTCTCCAGTGGCCGTCTACATCTCTTTCTCTCTCTCTCTCTCTCTCTCTCTCTCTCTCGGTTGGTGTACAACAGTATCAGCGGCAGCTAATCTGGTTTAGTGTTACTCTGCAAAACCACTCGACGACGACGACGACGACGATGATGATGATGACGCCTCGATCAGCGGTGTCGTCGATCCGCGAAGCCCCAGCAGGTAGCCCTGTAGCCTGCAGAACCTGCAGCACCTCTCTCATCGTGCTATCGATGCAAAGATGAAGTGCGAAAAGTCATTGCAATGGCAGCCACCAGCAGTTCGCGGGGCTTCCAGTGCCCCTCCCCCCCGGGGGAAAAATGGTGGCACGACATTAAGGAAGCCACAAAGTATCCTATTTCATCATAAGCACACGTCGTCGTCGTCGTCATCGTGGTCGTGGTTGTCGCGAGTCTCGAGATCTCGCAAGAGGCAGACCCAGAACCAGGTTCCTCTTCTCCTGCGGTCGCGACGTGGCTGATGGGCCGCTACACTGCCACATTCTGCCACCGAAAGGGCACATGATCAGGTGTGAAGTGAGGACGATTTATTATCATTTGGCTGTCGGCTGCGTACCGGCGAACGAACCGAAGTGGAATCCGGGAAGCCAAAGCTAAAACCGAGAGCCAACGGATGACATTCGCTGTTGCTGTTGTTGTTGCTGGCGATCGATCCACAAGCTGATCAGAGGAGCGCAGTGATGTCAACCCTTTTCGCAACAAACGTACAGAATGCGTCATCAAATGTTGATCGAAACAGTTTGTGTTCATACATGGTTGTGGTTTGTTTTTCCATGTTAAGGCTAATTAAGAAAAAACTCTTTAAAGCATAAGAAAATAGCATACTTCGATCAAAACTCAAGCTAATACCGATCGATCGAATCGAATTCCATCATTCAGTCACTGGAACTGCACCAGCGTCAAGGCACTAGTCCCTTGAGTAGTTTTAAAAATAAATGAAAACAAACCCCCCCCCCCCCCCCCCCCCCGGTGGCGGAAAGAGCACACCTCGAACGGCACGTAACCTTTGGTAGCGTTTATCGCGACAACCTTCGCATCGCAAGCCGTACGTTGCGCACACACCCATTCCTTTGTCGTCAAAGGCGAACAGGCTTTGGTGCCAGTTGGCGCTGTGCCACGACACCTACTCCACACCCTACGGAAGCCCTATCGGTGCCCTTTAGCACCGTAGTGTTCCGTTGTTCCGAACGCCTGAAGGCCGTGGTTCTCCCCGGCCACAAACCCCCGGAGTTGATAGTGACGCGAGCTAGCGCGCGCGCGGCCATTGTTTCCATTTCGAACGTGAACGCGTCGGAACGGAAAAGTGAGGATCGTTAACGGTCACTAGCGGGCGGCCTTTCGGGGGAAGAGCGGAACCAACTCAAGAATGGGAGTCAACAGAGACATCATCGTACGCATCGTGCAGCAAACAAACGGCCACCACACCCTGTGACCGGCTTGTGGCTGCTCTTCAAACGCTAACGATACTTCCTCCTTCACACTGGCCTCTCCCTCTCCTATTGGCGGTAGATAAGGATTAACGTTTGACCAGAGACACCACAAGATAAGACTAATTAAATAACCGACCGACGGTGCTTCAAGCGTTTCCTCCAAGCGCTGGAATCCTAAGGTCACGAGCACGAGCAGCACGCGGCCACTGCTTCCTACTCTTCACGTTTGGTTGAACCTTTGGACCGGGGGACTCCACGACTTGAAACAGAATTTTGGATAACTTTTTACATAAAAATTTAAAATTCCAAAACCCCAAATTATGGACAGTCACGCACACTCCGACATGGGGTGTTGTTTCCGGTTTTCTTTCTTTCGAAACCTGGGTCCTCCTTCTCCCTATCCTAGGCCACACACTTGTGAGCACTTTCTCCCGCATGGTGTTGCGTCTCCCCCCCACCCAGAAGGCACACACAACATACGACGCCCCCTTCGGCATGTGCTTTAAAGAGATTAAAGACCCCAACGGATCGGTGAACGCCGGTGATGGTGACCGCGAGCAATGACCGCACGATGAAGTAATAAAAATTCTTAACTCGATTGTCATCCAACGACGTCCATCGAGGAACACCTCGGTCGGCAATTACTCATGCTCCATACGTGTGCGTTACGCGTTATCTCTCCCCCCCCCCCCCGCACCAGGAACCCACCCCCTTTGGTTCCCCTTTCGGCCTTTCGGCGCTTCCCTGCCATGGTCCCAAAACTTTCTCTTTCTACAGAAATGTGTTGAACTGAAACTAAACGAAAAAGAAGGCCGCCGCCGCCACCGCCATCGCTGTGTCGTCGTTGAAGGAAAAGAAATCGAACGTCAACTAATAGAGAGAGGCAGACCAGTGGGAGAGGGAGGAGAGGGCGCGAAAAGAGACAAAAAAAGCCTCCATCAAAAAGCCATCATCGACGTCGTCGTCGTCGTCGTCGTCCGCGGCGTCATCGTCGGTTCACGCGTGTTGCGCGCGCCGTTTGAAGAACAATCACATTCCACTTCCACGACGGTGATGGTGGCGCTGGAATTGCCACGCGTAAGACGCTGATCATGACGAGCATGATGATGGTGATGATGATGATGAGGATCGCGATCGCGCGCTGCTTTGGCGGAGTGAGACCTTTCCCTTTTCCGCACAGCTGTTGCTGTTGCCGTGGCTGTTGGTGCTGCAGTTCATTGCACCCCCCGGGCACCCGGGAGGCTGATGATGATGTGTGAACGGACACGACGCACGGTTGTGACGCACGGTTTGGCCCCCATTTTGGAGCACGCACGGTCATGCACGACGTGCGTGCAATGGCCGCGGCCAATGAGGTTAATAGAACCGCGTTCGCTCGTGCAGTGCGCGCAGAGGATATCCTTCCTCGACATTTCCGCTCTCTATTGCCACCACAAGCACCTCCAGGTCCTCCACTAAGTGGTCAACGATTATCCAATAATGAAATTAGCCCCTTAGCGGACCAAACTCGGTCTGACAAACGCTCAAATCGCTTGCCGCTCTAACTCTAAGCGGCGCACGCAACGTCTCAGAACTTCCACCGGAAGCCAGGCCAGTGCCAGCGGCGAGTCCGGTGCTCCTTGGAGGGTCAACGTCGTCAGACCATCAGAGCGAGCACTTCTCACAAACCCCCCTCAAAAGACGAGATGAGCGAAAGTAATCAATTTCACTGCCATGACGTCGTCGCCGCCGTCATCGCACTTTCTACTGCAAAAAAAAAATAGGTAACATACCCCCCTCCCCCGGTCGCTGGCCAGCGGCGGCATCTGGCCCCAAAGGAATGCCGCGGCCACCGGCCGGGCACGCTGCCAATAATTAGAAAGAGTTGCCAGCGGCTGTCCGACCAACCCGCAGTTTTGCGAAATATGTTGGAGCGCGTGCGCGCGCGCGCAATGAAAGTGAAACAAGCGCTGAGGTCCGCAGTGATGCCAACGGGCACCACGCGCATTCCAATGCGGTCACTTTTGCGCATCGCGCGGGCCCATGGACCCGGAGCAGCCAGGAGGCTTGTCACTTCCTTCAATTTCCGTAAAAAAAAAAACGGAATGGCGGCGGCAATTCGTTTGACCGGACCGCTCGGAATAGATCCCCGAGGGGTTACGAGAGTTCCAGTGGAAAAGTGGGGAGAGAGGGAGAGCAGCAGTTCGATCGTTTGAAGACGCACCTCGTACACATCACCAAGGAGCGCAATGGCCACCTATTATGCGATCGGAAGCCCTTGAAACAAACGGACGGACTGACGGACGGACGGAAGAAGAGGTTGAGAAGCCAGCGCCAACGGAAAACGGACGTCAGACAACGCACCACCAGCTCTCAGGAGGGGGTTCTTCAACATCTCGGAGCACAACGAGGCCCTCCGATCCGATCGAAGACAAGAAGTTTGTGAAATTGAAAAATTAACAGCTGCTGAAACGAGGGGTTTCGATTCCGTTTCGCGAGTCGATTCCCCTCGTCTGGCGTGAAGCGTTGACTCGTTGAGGCAGCGAACGAACTGAGCCTGGAACGAGTGCTCCGTTGCACACCAAAAACGCCGCCAAAGTGGTTTGTTTTAGTCTCTCGCTCTCTCTCTCTCTTTCGATCTCTGTTTTTCGGTTTTTCTTCAACTACAAGGCACTTAATCAGCAAACATTTGCTCACAGCAATGAGGTGGCTGCTGGCGTTGGCGCTTAGAAGTGGAACCGTTCATCGGTGAGAACCAGACGGCAACCGGGCACAGGACGGTTGGTGGCCCAAAGAACCAATCTGGACGCCAGACTCCAGAAGGTCCTGCTCTGTGGTGGTCTGGGCTGTTCGAGAGTGAAGAAAAAGCAACGAACCAGACGTATCTTGAGGTCGCTTGAGGCAATAGGTTTAGCGAGATCGATACGCGTACGGCGCAGCCCTCGCCCGAAGTCAGCGAACTCCACTCCGAATGTCGAAACAATTTAACCATTACCGGACCGCGCAGCGCGCACACTGGAATGCCATATGCGTGATGCGTGAGGCATCGTTTTGGACCTTCTCTGGCGGGAGGGAGGGAGAGCACGTGTTCAGTCCCTGCTTATGCTGGCGGCCACGATCGGAGCCTCAATTTTGTCGTCGACCACCGCTAGTGGATAAACGCGCAAGAGAGAGGAAATGGCTAATAACAGCACTTTCAGCCTGGCCGACGCGATGGACCTCCAAGAGAGAGAGGGAGAGAGGGAGGAGGATGATGCAGCAGCCTCGACCGTGAACGGATGGACGGCCGTGGTGGCCGTGCGCCAACCTGTGCCCGGTGTCTCTCCTCCCGGCCTGGCCGGATCTCAAGTTCATTCGATTTCATTACGAAAACGGCGGGCTGGCTAGCGGACCACTCCAAGAACCGCTGGCCTAGAATCGCTCGACGACACGTCTGGCCAGGAGCGCCATTTTTCCCGTGATAAATGCACATGCGATGCGTGACGCCACGATCACTGTTATTAGACGCTTCCGGTTGAGTACGGTGTGGTGATGGCGATCAACGGTCAGGCCAGGCCAGGCCAGGCCAGTGAGAAATGGGAATTCGGTGCCATACGGGTTGCCGGTTGGGCCGGTGTCTCGCCGTTGGACCACCGCACGTCCCGGGGGTCAACGCGATTATTGGTTCGCGATCCCGCGAGACCTACATTCGATTCCGACGCTAAGCCGCGTGCGCAGATAAGCATTTTGGATGGAGCGCCATCATTCGGCTTGGGCTTTTTTGTGGGCTTTGAGGTCACCGGAAGGAGGGACCTACTAGGAGAGGCCACACACACCTAGCACTTTTGATACGTCTCCAGATGCGCAGTTTCGCTATCTTTCGGGAATGTCCGACCTTTCTCCTCGAATGGGGGAGGTGGTTATAGAAAGCGAGATAGCTGGAGCGAGGCAGTCTGAAAACGAATCCAGATTATTAAACGAATTAAATATACGATTCCAACCGACTTCCTACTTGGAGTCTAGACTTAGGCGCCTTTTAAAACGTTCCCCAAAAAACAAACAATTCCTTCAGCGAAACCTATCTAAAAATATGGACCAAGTCAAATGATGAGTAGGTGCTCGAGTGCAAGTTGGAATGGGAATACAAACTTCAGTCCAGCCTCTGAGGAGTGACAACGAAAACACTGACTCCAGCTCGAAACGATACCGCAAGCGCTCCCGAAGGAAAGTATCTCTAGAGGATGGCGTTTAAGCATCGACAACAAGATGTCGAGCCCGACAGTCCTTCACCAGATCGTAGCATATCACCAGCAGCACCAGCAGCACCGGCAGCAGCTGCTCAACAACTTCCAAAAACTCGAAAAGTCTTCTGCCGATTTGTTGCGGTCAACGAGCTTCGCCTCGTCCGGCGTTCGCGCGTTCCGTTCCACGGGCAGGCTGCTTGCCAGCCTTTTTTGCATAAATTATGCTGCACGATGGGCTCTCCAACATCACGATGATGATGCTGATGCTGATGCTGATGATGATGGGGAGGCGAACCGAGTGCTTCTGGCCCAAAAAATTGTCCTCACTTCACCTGCCTCCTTCTTCTTTCTCTCTCGCTCTCTTTCGGCTCTCCAGTGCGTGAACCACCGTTGCGTATTGCGCAGACGTTCGCGGAGACCCCCAGGAGGACGAGGACGTCTCCACCAGTCCCCAACGCCACCTTCTCCTCCCATGGCTGTCCTGCCAACTCAAGGAAGCCGTTGTTTTCGTTCGCGCTTCGCCAAAGTTCAATCTGAAGTGGTCTGTGGCTGGCTGGCATACTTGAGAGACGAAGGAACATGCTTCAAGCGGCGATCCACGACGATCTCAGAGTACTGCTCCCCCCCACTTCACATGCTGCTGGTGCCCCTCGCCCGGTCCCGTTCTTCTTTTCTGTTCGGTTGTTGTTCCTTCGGCTTGACTTGCTGGCCTCTCCTGGCCCGGCGAGGTCACCAGGCCCCCGAAGCGGTCCCCCAAAATGGCCCTGACCATCGTGTACTCTGCTCCACCACCAGAACGCGTTCGCCGCAACGCGCTGACCAACCGCTTCGGTTTGCAGTCCCGGTCTCGCTTGTCGCGCCAGGCCGGGCCGAGGCCGCGCGATGCAATCGCCAACCTTTTGACCCTTCCCTCATGATCCACATCCGTTGCTTATGCTGGAGACATGGCTGGTAGGCAGCCGGCCAGCCGGGCAGCAGCAGTAGTAAGGCCATTGGGGTATGGCACCCAAAGATCGGTCAGTAAGTCGCGACCACCGATCGGCAATCTGTCTGTTGCGGTCGACTGGTCACGAGGGACGAAGAGAGACAGTGGAAGAGGCGGAGGAGCTGCTGCTGCATTCTTTCGTCGCCAAGGGAAAATTGCGAAGGGCGCGTCGCCGTCGCTCACGTGTGTTTTATGCGAACATTTTCCACGATTCAGTTCGCTGTACCAGAGTACCAGAGAACCAGAAAGCAATCTCGAGCACAGACCGCTGGTCAGCTCGTTGTGTCTCCGTCCTCCGATACGAATCGATTCGCAGGCATGTCTCCAACTCACTCTCTCGCTCCAACACGTCCAATCCATTGGCAGCAGCATAAAGTATGTTGCAGCAGCAGCAGCAGCACACATACGGCACTGTCGTTAGCGCTCAATAAGCCAAGATGTAGAGCGCATGGTCTGGCACGCATTCCGAAATGACGAAATTTGTGCTCCACAAATTCATGCACTCAGCATGAGCCAGTCACATCGTTAACGCACCAAAGTGGCATCCTATTACCCACCCGAAAACCAATTAAATGGCCAAGTGATTAATCAGCAATCGGTGGTGACGAGTCCTTCAGGGTGATGCCATAAATTACGTGCCCCAGCTGACTCGCTCGCGTGAGTCGCTTATCAAGTCAAGACCCAGTTTATATCAAGGCTAATAAGAAGCACAAAACCATGTTTGATGGCCAATTCCACGTCGTCTCACGATAAGCCACGCTAATCAATGTGCGTCCTCGCATGTGCGCTGGTTACGTGAAATGTGAATCACCATTCTGCTGTATGGTGCCGAACGATGCAGACTGTATGGCATTCCGGTCAGATATTTGCAAAGAACCTTCTGCAGAAGGTATTAAACACCACCACAGGTCGCCAGGTCGGCTAAAAGGGAAACCAAAAGCACAAAAAAGCGAGTTCTGCATTTGCATTTCGGTTGCAGCTGCACAATCGGAGCCAGATCCGAATGTTGGGCAACGAAAAGTGGGCGGCAATAAGGTGCGATTAAAGACAACAACAGGCAGAAAAAAGCCAGAATCAGAACACTTGCAACCGCAGCAGCAGCAGCAGCTAAGGGTATCGAACGATTGGTCGATCGGTTTTTTTTAGTGCAGCCCACGTGAGATCGGTCTCTGGGCACCACACAGAAGCCCTCTGATAGAGGTTGCTCCAAGGAGGGGAAAGAAGGCAAAAGACGAAGCGACAAATTTAAGAGTTTGGCAAACAAAATACGCCGTCCGTGCGCCGTGGTGAGTCGAGGGGCGGAATGACAAAATAAAAGTTTTAGTGACCGAGACAGAGGCAGAGACAGAGAACTCACCCGATTGCATTCCAGGGCCGCGGCACTGTGCTCCTCGCGCTGCCGGAAACAGTGCGTGCATTTGCTCTTGTTGAAGATATTCGGCGAAAATTTACGACACTCGATATTGCGGGTACCCATGTTTCTTTCGGTTTTCGGGGGGCTGCTGCTCCTGCTGCTGACCCTGCACTGGTCAGCTTCGAGCTTCTGCGGCTTCTTCTACTTTTTCTTCGCTTCGAAACACTCAAACACACGCCGGCACGCACAACTCTAATGCACCGTCACCGTGGCATTCGCACTGCCTGATTGGCCACACTCGCAGAACAACCGGATCACACCGAAGAAGCGCGCGGTCGGGGTCTTTGCCGAGTTTGCCGGACACAAAACGATTTTCCAATTGAGCGCAATAAAGACGGGATGGGTTGCTGTGATCTCGCGAGACAATAATGCGCTCATGCGCGATGCACGATGCACGGGGGCAACATCACCATCCTCCTTGGATTGGGTGCGGATTTTGTTTTGAAGGGAAGGACCCTAGAGACGGCGGCCCAAACAGGAAAACACTTCACACACAAAGACACTCTCTCTCTCTCTACCGTGGCACAGGGCCAAATTATGCAAAATGGATGCACATCATGACCGTGTACGCCCGAGGTGTGGCCGGAGCGTTGAGGGCTCTGACGCACTTTCGCTATCAACAGACACTTTTCAACGAGCTCCTCACTGATGGCCACGGGGAAACGTTGGTTGTCGCGCGTTGCTTCTGTTCAACAAACCAACAAACGGCAAACTCTGCTTGCTGCTCTATTGCTTAATATGCTTTGTGTTGTTTGAGAGAAACACTACGATCACTGACACGTGGGGGACACTGTAGAGGGACACTTGGAACACACGCGAATTCACGATGCACGTGCGCCACTTGGACACTTCAGGTGTGCTCTAGAAGAGGGAAGAGAATTCATCAGGACGGTTTCGAAATAAAGATTCGTTCACGAGGGGCCCGTAGTGGGTGCTAACGATCCGAAAAAAATTGGTTCTTGTTCACCAGGAGCGTTTCGTATCGACTGAATGCTGAATGTAACTGACGATGTCTACTAGATGACTAAAGAAATGCGTGTTGCCATGGAGTTCTTCATGGAGACAAGAAAGGCTTTGGGTGGATGTCCGCAGAGCCTGCTAAGTGGATGTTAATCAAATCCATCGGTTCCGCGATCAAAAGACGAATGGATTGACCTTGGATGATCCAAACAATGATATCATTCTAGGCCTTTCAAAAGACTTCTCTCGATGAGGCACTGTACTGAAAGTAACAGTTATGATTCATCCATCATCGTACACCGTCCCAACATGGTAGTAATCCATTGTTGCCTAACTGCTGCCAGCTGATCATCATCATCATCATCATCATCAACTCCATTACAGACAATCGGGCGGAGTGTGAAACTCGGTGAGAATTACTACTTTCGTTGTGAGTTCTTGGTCAATTGCATCTGCACAACAATTTGTGCCCACCATCGCCAGCATCATCGTCATCAACATCAGCATCACCAGCATCATAACAATAAAGGCAAGGCAAACGCAATTCCATCCACACAACACAATCGTCAATTCGGGTCGTCCCCGGGCTGTGTGGCAATGCACGTTGCGTACGCATACGCATACAATCTGGCACTCCTACACAGCACCGCCAGAACGCGCTTCCCACACGCAAACCAACACCGCGCGACCACGAGCGCGCCCGAGAGATTGCGCGACACCCGCTGACGACGACGACGACGACGACGTGGGGTGACCCCAACGTGACGATGGTTTTTGGAATTCTTTCGCAAGAACAGCACCCGCACACCACACACACTTGTACCACAGTCCAAACAACAGTCCACAGTCCAAACAACGACAGAGTTTGCGAGTTGCACAACTCCCCCAAATACTGTCACCGTCTGTTACTAACCGCGTGCTGGACAACACATTTATGTTGTCAACGCATTTATGTTGTTTGGTGTCGATGCGATGTGCGATGGCGTACGTGCATCTTCACGTGGGTCTGCCAGAACCGAAAACACAACAACGCCCCGGACGAGAATTCGATGATAGAACGTTGAGACGAAACGATGACGATGATGACGATCGCACCTTACGCACCCTTTAACACGCACACACGCTCAACCGTCATCGTCATCTCCAGCGGTCCAGAGCATAGAGCAGGTATAAGCGAACATCTCTCCTGCGAACGCCGCATGCCAGAGCACCACCAACAACAACAACAACGACGACGACAACAGACAACCTACCTCCTTCACACACTTGCTTCCTTCCACTCTCTCTGTCTCCCTCTCACTCACTCACTGACTCCCAACAACAATGCAGGAATTTTAAGGTTTTTTGTTCACTTTTCGGATGACACTTGTACAACCGCCAAAGCGATCGCTGGCCGATCGCTCTCGAATCTCGCCAGGTGGACTCGGATGATGATGATGATGATGATCGTGGATTGTTTACGGATTCGTAATGGTGCAACTTCGAACACTCCAGTCTCTCACTACCTTTTCGCTTCCAAAAGCCGAACGCGAACCCAAAGCGAAATATACGATGCGTACTCAACGGCTGCCGCGGGAAAACTCGCCCGGGAGACTGTCTCGGCGGACCTATCTTGTCACGATGCTCCCGAAGTTCACACGAAGCACAACCGTGTTGGGGGTTGCTGTTCGTGCGTGGGGTTGTTTCAGAGGTGCTCCGAAGCAGGTTTGTGGTCCACGAATTAATTCGAGCGGAATTCATGGACTGCACTAGAAGCGTTATTTTGAAAGGAAAATGCATCATAGATTTCATTAAACAAACTCGCCATCGGTACACCTTATTTTAACTACATTTTTGCAGGCATTTTCACGGATTCTAAGTAGGAACCGAATATTTTAGCCTCATTTTTATGGCTACGAGGTGTCTACAGACTGTTGTTCACTCAACATCCAAAGATTCTGCAAGCTTCTTAATAATTGCTTTTAAAATCATACGATTAAAGACATCATGGATAGTGGTAGCAATCCTTATATATCCGCACGAAATTATTCCCAGACTGAACGAATGAACTTGAACCGCTGGAACAATCCTCTTTCATCGTCTCAGTTAATTGTATCTATAATCGAGTGTTTGGTTTTGAATAAAATATAACTTAAATACCTTCAAGCCTCTTAAACCCCCAAAAGAACCAGTAGATACAAAATCAAGGACATTGGCTACATCCACAAGTAATTTTATCATCCTAATCCGTGTTTTACCTTTAACCGAAGGAGTGAGTTTCCACGAGAGAGCATGCGTTGGTGGGTTCCACGAAGATCGGTTGAACGATCGGTGATGAACGTTCATTTGGATCTTACGGTGAACGATCGTTCGCGAGCGCGAAAGGGTTAAGCGTTGCCGAGAGCGTTGCCGATCGTTTCAAGCACCAGCATTAGATGACTACATTGGATGCGTTAGCGCTTGAAATTCAAACAACTTCACTCCAAAACAACCATGAGAAGCTCCTTATCCTTTTTTAAAAACGATTTTTGATTAGGATGTTGATCTGGTCAGCCGAATGGCATGTTAGTGTGAAAAACCCTTACTTTCCATCAACTAACCATAAACAAACTTTTTATATTTTGGTAATCACAAATATATTTTTAAAAAACTTTTTATCTATTCTATTGTGATCATCTTCATTCCAAAGCTAATTTCACCAATGCACCTCAATCATCACGATCGCAGCGATCGCAGCTCTACTCGTACGCAACTTGCATGCCAACAAGCGTCCACCCCCCCCCCCCCCCCACCCCCGCCCCCTTCAGCATAAGAACATGAAACATGAATAACCACGCATGTTGGAGAACATTACTTAAGTCACAGCATCAACGGGTGGTAGCAAATTTAATGGCACGGTAAAAAGGACAAACGGATAAACGGCAACTTTCGCATCTCGGTCAGCAGCGAGATCTCTAACGTCGTGGAGCGTTGATCAATAATTTATGTACATAATCACCAATTACGCCCTAATCTTACCGCCCAATTCATCGATCTGCATCCCAATCAATTCCTGTCGCCCAAGCCCCTACCTAGCTGCCGGTGGCTGGATTCCTTCCCTTCCGTCCCCCTGCTAAGGCCCAGTGTCTTCACTGCAAGCATACAAAACACGATCTTTAGTAACGCGGCAACGGCGGCTGCAAGGGTGATCTTATCAAACGCTCCGCTGAACAATATATTAATCCCCGTTAAGCTTATCATCGCCACTTACGAGAATCGTCAATTTCTTTGCCACCTTTTTTAGTTGCTCGCTCGCTCCACCAGGCGGCAGAGGGTCTCCGTTGCATTTCCGCTGCCCTGCCACTTGTTCGTTGCTCCTTCGCGCTCTCCTGCTGCACATAATTCTTCCTTCAATCACGGGCACAAATTGTAGCTTTTAGACGACAGGGGAGGCACGGGACATCGTAGACACAGTAGAGCAAGCAGCAAGCAGCAGCACCAACACAAGACACATGCTCGAGATGCAACGGGAACGTGAAGAACGCGTCATTGATGGAAAGATTTATTGCATCGCACGGCGTTGGCATCCCTCATCCCTCGACCAGCAGCACCAAGGGCTTGGAATGGTTTTTGATTTGACAATCGACCGTCCCATCACTCGCCGTCGACCTCATTCTATCTCTCGAGGATGAAGACGAAGATGGACCGGGGACTTGGGGAGTGGCAAACAAAATAATATTCCATCGCAGCCGCGTCGCTGGCGTCCGCATTGCCCAGCGTGCGCCAGCTCAATCCCGGTAGAATCGGTCCTTCGGTGGCGGTCCTCAGGTGCCGCAGAAGATAGCACAGGAGCAGCGAGCAGATCAAGCTTGTCAGATTAGCACGTACAGCGCTGGTTTGCAACATAGCAACCGCAACACGCACACCTGTTTGCCGGCCTGCAAGACGAAGAGATTCTAAGCGAGCGAATCAGGAGCCAGGGCCTTCTTTGGCATTGACTTCCGCATCGCAGCATCGCCAGCTCCTTCGCGACGTGATCGTCAAGACCGAAGAGAGAGACAGAGAGAGAGAGAGAAGATGTTGGAGAGCGTGGAATGAGTTCAAATTGTTCTTCAATTGCCGCGTACACCGGTGTTGGGTGTGCAGACTGCAACCACCGGGAACACACCGGACGATGGACGAAGGAACGGTGAACGGTGCATTCCTGAAGCCTCCTGCTCGCCGTTCTCTTCCTCCTGGGAACAGCACAGTCAGCCCTCGCCCCCCCCCTTGTGTCCCTTGTGTAATCTGCTATCAATCGTTCGTCGCTCGGCGTCGCTGCTTGTGAGCAGCGTATGTGTGTAAGATTGCGTGGAATCTCTTCCTGATCTGGCCACCGCTAGGCCTTCTCTTCCTCCTCGTCCTCGAGACCAAGATCCCATTGTCCCATCGCCCATCGCATCACCGACGATCAGCGACGAGATGATGAATGATGTAATCTCCCGTGCGCGGCAGTCTCGCGCCGTTGGCCTAGAAAGCATTCCAGGTGGTGCCAGGGAAGGGCCCACCGAACGGAATCTCGCGTACGCAGCATCCTTCGCCGGTGGACCAGAACTGTGAGTCCCAAGGGGGAGGACTACCCGTTTTTTTTTTGCGCGATACGATCACCAGCGGTCGGTGCTGCCGGTGCTGCGCGCGCTGTGACACGATACGATCGATATCCGGAGGACGCACGATCACGTCGGTCGGTAATTCATTCCACCGTTCGACCTCTGTGCCGCCGCAAACAAGTTCTGAGGCGGAGAGAGATTTCGGACACTACTGTCCTGACGGACAACTCCTCCTCTCCAGCAGCGTGATGGTTGCGTCCCGGGAACGGGACATTGGGGATGGTAAGGGGAAGCTGGTCTGTGGAATGTTTTTTTTTGGCTGGGGGAGGGGGGGGACACGGAACTTGTGCCAGACTGGTTGGCTTGAATGATCAACGTCATCGTGCGTCTACTGCGTCTTCTCGCGTCCGAACGAAAAGATGTCCACGGGCTGATAAGAGAGCGTGTCCGCGAGCGCGCGCGCGCCAAGATCTTAGTCAGTAATTTATAGTCACTGGCCCCCCCGTCCTTTCTCATCTCCTCGTCTACTAAACCGTTTCGTTCCCCTGATAGCCCGGGCAACCTGTGCCGCAAGTTCGGACGGTCCGCTGTTCCTTATCGCCAACGGAGTTGAAGTTGAGCGCGACCGGTTCAAGAGTCACACAACACGCAGCATAAGTACGCCAGCAGCAGCTTGCCACCGCGCCGACCCTCTTGGCTGCCACCGCAATCACAATCACTCGATCTTGGACCATAATTCAGTGGAAGCGCTCCGCTCCACATGAAGGGAAACTTTCGGTCAAAGCAACCTGTGGCCATGCCGGTGGAAACGAGCGGAAGAATGTGCGACTTTTCCTCGCGAGCATTCAAATTAATTTCCCCCCAACCCCCCTCCAGCACCACCAAGATATGCACCTGGAGGAGAGGAGACTTCGGAAGCTGCTTCTAACGTCCAGTGTCCAGCGCCAGACGATATGCGGCCCGTACATGATTGTAAAACATTCACTCGAGACGAGACGAGAGGTTTTCAGCGCCACGGACACGGAGGATTGTTCCGGAGGCTTGTGCTCGTGGGGATTGGGAAAGCGCCATTCCATGCGCCGCTTTTCCTTCCTTGTTCACGAGGGGTGGATGGAAAAAGTCTTGTTGAGCAAGGCCAGAAATCGGAGAGAAAGCATCCGCCGCAGTCCGTTGATGATGTCCAGTCTGATACGTCCGATCTCATGTGGAACGCGATGTGCGGGAGCAGCAAAAAGCATTTTGATTAACTTCCCTCCAACCAACCGCCACTCTTGTGTGGATCTAAGTTGCTCCTTGAGGATGTCGGTAGCCCCGGCCAGCCAGCCTGGCTTTCCATCGACTGAAGAGCTGCGCGTGCTTTCTCGCGACAGCATGTTCCGATGGAGGAGGAGAAATGAATCGATCATGTCCGGTAAGGGGCACTGAACTTCTTGCGATTCTGTTTTTTTGTCTCTCTCAAGAGAACAGCATTTCTCATGGTCCTTGTCTGCTTGGTGATCTGGCATTACCGGTGCAGTATGTAGTAACGATTCAGTGTTGTGCAATCGAACTGATTACAGGTCGTAGCAGGAATATCCTTTTGAAGTCAACATAGGAGTCGAATGATTGTCCATTCAGAACATTTGCCGAGAGCATTTCTTGTGTACTTATTCTACCCACATCGAGTATATTTGTGACTCAAATAGGGATTAGATGCCATAATAAACTACAACTCTTCAAGAATATTTCCAATTCTTCGATTTTTCAATCATTCATTGAAGAAACCGGGTTCGTCGCTTAAAGTCTTTTGATTCGAACCCAAAACCGCCTAATTTTAAACGATTTGTTTTTAGAAAACTATTTACCTGTACATGTTTTCGCAAATGCCATAATAAACTACAACTTTTCAAGAATATTTGGTCGTATTTTAGGGACGATTTATTAGCAACTTCATCCATGGAATCAAATTTAGGTAGTCCTGTTTTTAAAATGGTACTTTTTCCGGTGCCCATCGTAGCCATGTGATAGGTCATCTGACCGATAGAAATCAATATTCTTTGCATAGATAATATGTTTATCCTCGTAGCCCCGTTGAATTTTTGTTGATTTTCCAATTTTTCGTTTTTTTTTTGCAGCATTTTAAAGTAGAAAAATTGATCACAATATAATCAACCCGGGTTCGTCGCTTAAACGGTCAAGTCTTTTGATTCGGACCAAAAATCCAGTGTAGCAAAAAATGTATGCAACATTCTGAAAAGAATCAGCATTCACGGAAAAATGTAAAAAATATACATCACAAAAAAATACCTTCACTCCGCTAAATAAAATGCAAAAAATCACTCCATCACCATTCCATTTCCTCGTTTCTATGAGATCATTGGTTCCTCCGTTTAGGACCCATTTGGCAGCATAGTTACGCGTAACCGACTGTTGCATAGCCTTCGCTGATGAAACGAAATGTTTTATTCCTCCTTTTCATGGCAACGCGCTGTTGCATATTGCGATTCCGATTAGCTATTGACTACCGAACTAATTTCGATTTGCCTAATCACCATCGAACACCAGAACTTCCGCTTCGTCATAACCGCCGTTACCGGCCACGGACGAGCGGCTTCCGACCACAAACCTCAATCGAAACACCCCCTTTTTTCGCGTTCACGGCCTAGCACCCCAAACATAAAACCACGACACGCGGTACCGGTGCCAAATCATTACGCCATTTGCTCGCATTTTCTACCAACTTCCCTGTGCGGAGTGCTACCAGGTGCCCACCCCTGGGTGGCCAATCAATGCAATGTTACCGTTGGATGTCAATCGCCCGCCAGGTAGTAGGTGTTCTGTTCCGCGTTTCCTCCCACCGCCACGCACCAATAGAAAGGATCCCCTGGTGTTGCTGGTGGTGCCGCTGGTAGGCTTATGAGCACGCGCTTTCACCGGAGCTGCTGAAACCGCGAATTGGTGCAGGAAAACCAACATGCACAGAGCGAGAGCGCAACAGAAACACGTGTTTGCGCGAAACAATCGCACGGCGAAGGAACAATTAGCGCAGTCAGTGTTGCGGGCAAGCGAGCTCGATTCCCTCCTCCACTTGGGGCGTGCATTCACGCACGGTGAATGAGCTGGAATGCTGCTGCTGTTGCTGCTCCTCCCTCACTCGGTCCGTCTTCCGTTTGCCGGAACCGTTTTGGGTCGATTTGGAAAGCATAACATACACTCACAAGCCGATTCCTCATCGACAGCGACAGTGGAGCATATACGTATATGCTCCGGTGCTTTCCAGAATGTAAATTATTTGTGACACAGTTGGCCGAGGAATCGAGGTCCATGGAATCCCGTTCCATCTTTTCATCCCCTCCTCCTCTTTACCAAACAAGTGACCAACATGGACGGCGCCACTACGCCATTGTACTACACGCGCTATCTCAGCACAGTTCAGGTCATGACTATTACAATGCAAAACTGGCACGAACCAAAAGCGATCGGCCGGGTCTCACATTACCCGGACAACCGATACAGCCACGCACTCGGGTCGGGCCCCCAATGAGCATACATCATAGTTGCAGGCGTACGCCGGACATGCGGCAACGCGCGACAAGTGGTCAATTCAATGAAGCAATTAACATAAATACCGTTGACCGGCGCGGCGCTTCGTTGTCGACGATCGCGATCCTCGAATCCATTTGTCGCTCGTTCGCTTCGTAGTATCACTTTCCGGGCGGACAGATGTCACCACAATTCGTAACCATCTGGCTCTCTATCTTTCTTTCTCTACTGCGGTTGTTATTCGCGAAAAAAAACACCAACAATTAGTTGCTTGTTTTTGGCTCTCGACAATTCGCGATCACGCATTCCAACACCTTCTACTAGCTCTCCGAGCGAAACAAAATAGGGAGTGAACGGCTGCGACACCGTGGCCGGTGCCGGTGCTGACCTAGAATGCTGGTCCCCCGCGCCAATCCACTCCAATCTCCGTTGCGCCGGAAGATTGATGATGATCGTCTCCGCGCAGGACGGCCCCGCGGTTGATCCCCCCTTTTGTGTTGCGAATTCGTCTGAGGAATGATGATCGATTTCACTTTCAGTCCTCTCTATCTCTGTGTGTGCGCACCAGGCACAGCGTGGTTTTGATTGTGGCCCTAAAGCTCCCCAGCAGGAGCTATATTCATTGTTTTGGTGGCTTTCTAATGTGGCGCGATGGCATAATCCTGCCGGGAACCCATCCCGGCGGTGATAATTTCATTGTTTTTTCCTTGTTTACATAAACAGAAACCCTTTCCCTTTATAAACCTGACAAACCATTTCGCTGGCAGGATTTGAAGACTTTCCTTTCGCTGCGGCCGAGGCCCCTGGGGCAGTGTAAGTGACAATTTGTCATCAGGGAACTCTGGGCCATAGCAAGACAGTACGACGCATTGCGAAAGACAGACAGCTAGAACTATACACCGATCTGCATCGGTAATCTGCAGCCATCAGGCGATGCTGCCTGCCTGTACCTTTCCACTGTTCGACTTTTGACGACGCCTCCGGACGAACTCCGTAACTGTCAATGCGTCGCGACACGACGGAGCAGCGTCGTTTGGTTTTAATTGAAATTCATCATCAGTACCGTGCACGACGTTTATTGCCATTGCCTAGCGTTCCACGCCCTCCATATCCACGGGCCTGGAAGTGAGTGAGTTTCACTGTCGCGTCTGGGAGGACCCCTCGCCACGGTCGGAATGAAGGAAGTCAAAATCCGAATGTACCGCTGTTCGTCGGAGGACTTTGCCCTTTTGGCACCGGTGCGCTGACTGACGGCTAGCTGATTTCCTTATGCAAAGTTATGCACGCGTAAATCATACATTGACACAATGGTTTTTGGGGTGGTAGGGGTGAGAGAGGGGAGTGAAAATTGCACCAACTGTGTCACACACAGATCGGGAATTCCTAACGGGAACTGGTACGAAGGGTGGCCCCCAAGCGAAATCCGTCAATTCGGGTTCGGGATCACCGGGATAATGCATTATATGACCCCTGTCTCTCTCTCCCGAGAGAGAGAGAGTGCGAGCCTCGGAGCACCAAGGCTGCGATGTCTGCGGTCCCGGAGAGATTGTTTTTTTTTTGCAAATTCTTCACTATATCCTTGTATCCAAAGTGGCAACGCCCTCTGCGAGAAGATGGTGGGCGTTCGCGCATCTGCTTAACTTTGATTGACAATCGACAGACGCTGTCATAACGGGGTCGCACCAAGATGCACGGATGAGAAGCAGGACCAAGCAGCACCAATTTGCATTGCAAAGAGTCTGCCCCACAGACGACTGTGCAGATCTCGGCTCGGTTGCTTGGATGGGATGAAAATATGTTGCTGTGTTGTACGCACAGACACAGGGTACACCGACACTTCAATCTATGGCCGGAGTGTATCGTTTCTCTTGTCAACATTAAGCATCACCATCAACGCGAACACTAATCCACGGCACCATACCGCACCACGTGGCTCATTAAGCATCGCTGGTTCGGGAAAGTTTGCCTGCTCGCTTGAAAATCGAAAGCAAAAGTCCCTTTCGAGCATACTTTCTTTCAACGGTACTCGTTCACAATCGCCGCGTTGCGCTTTTCTCGCTGGGAAGATAATGCAATGTTTATGCTAGCCGCGCTTAAAATATTTAAGGTCAGTCGAGAGAGGATCGATCGAGTGATCCTCCGGATCGTTTGCCTGCAATGATGGCATTTAGACGCGCAGCGT
>NC_064877.1:86030646-86058146 GCF_943734665.1 Anopheles aquasalis
ATGATAGTCCCGGCCGATGACCGTGAAATTTCATTTTAATTGTCACCAATCGACGAGAGACGAGTTGCAGGATTGGAGTTGGAATTTTTTACCGATTGGATTTTACCGTGGCTGGCTTAGATGATTACCGGGCGTAACCTTCCATTACTTGACTCAACGATGGTCAATTCCTGTTCGTTGCGAAGCAACTATCCAAGTGAGCTCATCCAAGAGGGGAAAAAACTCCCTCCTTTAATTGTGTGAAATACATCTAGAAGGCAGTTGCTTCGAGTTCATTGTTTCGAGTCTCGGCGCGTGAGGTGCTTGGCCAACCCCCTGGGTCCACATGGTCACGGTTGGCCACTTTCCCACATTCATAATGCAGCCCCAAACCGCAGTATTGATCTTTTCCAGCGAAACTCAACTCACCCCAACTCAAACCATCCCAAGGTTGCCTTAAAGATACCGCAGAGTGTGGCGCCTGAACGAGAAAATCTCAAAAAAACCCGCTTTTTCGCTAAGAAGAAAACAGGCTCGATTGTTTTATCAGTTGATAGGCCGACACCATCTGTATCGCAGGGCAAATCTTTCCCGTCGTTTGTTGGATCGTGCCCCCGTGCTTACCGCAATCCTTCTCGGGCAGAAATCTGATAACAACACGACGACCGCGTCGGTTCGAACAACATCCGATCGTATATCATATCGCGTTGCTTGCAAGAAATCTGAAGCAAAAGCTAGTTTAGCAACCGGCATCACACGGCAGTCGATCGACATTGGCATCTTCAGTTCTCGCTCTCTCGGTCTTGGCCAGCCATTACGTCATCGCGAAACCGCCGGTTTACTAATCCACCTCAGCAACTACCAAACAGTAGCATGGACGTCGCGCTTCGCCACCTTCTCTGTATGCTGCTCAAGGTCAGCGATTCCAGCGATCGCACACCGACGTTTATGGTGCTCGCGCATTCGTGGCGCCTTGTGTTGTGAATTTAAGCGAGAGAAAAAGAAAACTCCTCCAAAACATGGCCAGTGGACGAGTGTTTTAGAACCGGTTAGGCATTGTGGCACATTCGCACAAACGCCGAGACTGCTACCCCCTTTCAGCTGCCTGTTCTTTCCCGTTGTACCGTCGTCTACCTCTCTCTAACCTGTTCCTGTTGCAAATTATTCAACAACATGATGGCTCGAGATCATAGCGCGTTTTATGGGGGGATTCCCTCGGTGTGCGACGATGTTTCCTGTTTATAAGCCGAGTGATCATGTTAAAACGACGACAACATCCAACAGGGTTCTTTGCATTGCTGTGTTTGTCTTGTGTGAAGTAAATATGGCAAAAGGTCTCGCTATAATTGCTAAAACAATAAAACAGATTTCGAGGAAGGGAACTCGCATGACACGAAAGGTTTACACAAAGCCCATCACTCACGCTACTACCAACGGGTGCATTCAACATTCATATATTTATTTGAAATTCTACGTCGTAAAAGAAGCTAAATGAAGTATCAACAGCTTCCTATTTGTATCACGGAAGTGCAACTTCCAACAAACCGCCGCTCTACTTCCCACAATCAAACGGGACTGGTTAGGTGTGGCGTGCCTGCTGGCCGGTTGATTAGCGAACACACACCAGAGAAAAATTCCCAAATCATTGGGATAAATAATGAACACCCGAGCAATAATAGTAGACGCTCCTGTCGATCGTAGCTAATTAACTTTGAGCCGGAACCTGTGCGGCCATTTGCGGCGTGTGCAACTTATCGGAACAACATCTCTAGACACGGTATATTCCCCCGGAGAATCCAGATTGTTTGATAAAATTCTAATGTTGACCGGTACCGGTTAACAGTAACTATTAAATAATCATTATCCCGGTAGTAATGGGGAACGTACACCGTAATGTTTGTCTAATCACGTGATCGCCTGATATCGATTTTACCCGTTTGAAGCGCCATCATGAGGGAAAATGCTTGGTTAGGGGAGATGGACCTTCGCCGCTTTATGGTCATACGATTCGTGAAACATGAAAACGGCGTTCCCCATAACCAGCAGCAGCCTACGGAACGGACGAACAGCGGTGTACTGATGGGCTCACCGTGCGTCTTATCGCGTCCAGCAGATAAGGGTGGCATTGGAAACAAAGACGCGATACCCTCCCTCGCTAACCAATCGACAAATCGATCCGTTTCGATTTAAATGTGTGCTTGAAAGCTCGAACACAAGCTCGGTGGTTTAATGGTCCATCGCATTTGCATATAGCAGGTGAAATGCACTCAGCTAGACAAATGCTTTGTCGCGAGACAAACACCAAAGCAGACTTTGGAACACGCTCTTTGCGGAGCACGTAGCGCCATCCACCGACCCCAAACCATTACTCACATGACGTTCTCTGACAAGGCAGCATTGAGCTACGATGGCCTATGAACGTGTGTCATGCACAAAGAAAATATCAAATGAAAAGATCAGTTGCTGTGGAGGCGTACGCTACTGACTCATTCTATAGCGGACGCCAGAGAGTTGCTTTTGTTGAGTTGCCAAGCCGCACGCTAGTGAGTAAAAGTCAAAGTGGACTTCAAACCTCCTGGAACAGTTTCCCCTAGTCGTAGGTCAATGTCAGTAGTCGATCGAGGAGCGATCGCATTAAAACAGAACGTCAGCCTGGCGCTGCTCGTTAGGGAAAGAACGGAGTGCGATTGAAATGTTAATAACTTCTCGCGTAAGTAACACCTTAACACCACCAGCCGCGAGCGCGTGGAGTAATGATGCTCTTGCGTCAATGCAC
The DNA here is from genome assembly GCF_943734665.1 of Anopheles aquasalis. Taxonomy (NCBI): domain Eukaryota; kingdom Metazoa; phylum Arthropoda; class Insecta; order Diptera; family Culicidae; genus Anopheles; species Anopheles aquasalis. The sequence continues at coordinate 86,033,402 of NC_064877.1, forward strand.
TATTGTGTTTGTCGAAGCGGACGGTTAAGCATTGAGGTTTCACAGGCTTGCATACGCACGGAACATGCGCTGCTCGGATGCGGGATCCGTGATCCGTACCCTTTTTGCAAAAGGAAAAAAAAAAACAATTTCCCTCCCCTCGGCGTTAGTCATTGCGGAGGGTCAGAGCGAACGAACCATGTCAAGGGTGTCTGGTAGGGCGTTTTACGGTTCACGGATTTCCAACTGGACACTACCTTTTGGGTGGCCTTTCAGTAATCAGCAACCGACGTCGTTTGATCGCTGATAGAGCCTCTGAAGCAACAGAGAACCTCGAAAACAGGACGTCACGTAACATTGTCGAAAAAGATTTGGAGAAAAGGCAAAGACCTGGCTAACAGCGCCATAAACGTGATCGTAAAGGTTGTTTGTCATTCGGACAAAACGCAATCCGCGTAGTGAGCACCACCACCTCGAGGGGAACATGGGCCTTTGGTTAATTAGAGGAGCGCAACGTGTGCAGCAGCACCAGTCGCGACCGAGCGGCACAAAAACCGGTCCGTCGTCGTCCGTGATGGATGATTAAAACGTACCTATTGGTCATCGTGCGTTAGCTTCTGACCCAGGACACGTGCGTGTCTTGATAGCGGCCATTCCAGTCTATCCGGTGCTGAACCATTTCTGGATTCGTTCTTGGATAGTAATCACCGATCACGTGTTCCGCTGTTCGAGCCTGCGAGAGGGCTAAGGTTAAGCGGATGTTTATTTCGATAGCGCGTGATTCCGGGATGCAACCTTGGACGGCGAGAGAGAGAGAGAGGGTTAAGATTCCAGACAACAGCGTACACGTCAGGAGCTGTTCTCTGTGTTCCATGCCAGACCGGGGGAGGGGTCAAGGCGTGATCGACACTTTCCAAGGCAGGTGAAGAGTTTTTCATCTTTATTTACCCTTCACCCGGTACTGACCTTTACTGAATCCATTATAAATTATCTTTCCGGCCGTTTAAAACACCTTGACAGCTCGGTTGCACTCGGAGCATGGCCCTGAGAAGAGAGTTTTCTTTTTCCATTAACCGCTGGCGATTAATAAAAAGCTGTTCCGGATCCCGAAGTGCAACGATAATTGGCTTGCTACGATCCGGTCGTCGCTTTTTTGCAGACATTATCAGGCTGCCTGTCGCTCGTGGTTGCAGACGAAGGCAAATAAACGCGACAAGCAAATCGCGCTGACGATGCTAAGTAATACAAAAAGACGCCCCTCCGCCCACCGGTTTGGTGGACAAAACCACCAACACAAAGGCCAAATCGACACATCTAGACGCAATACAGAAAGGGAGCGAAAAAGACACGCGTACTAGCGGCATGCTCCGGGACCTCTATTGATATGGACATAATCGAACATTCGACCTGTTCGATGCAAATAAACCGGAACGGGACCATAAGAGCGGATAAAGCAAAGCAGTCCCGTCCACTTGTGCTAACCGCGATCACCACAAAGAACACTCAAAGAAAGCTGTAGAAGAGTAGGCTTAAGCTGTTTGCGAATGTGTGCGCTGTGGCGTGTGTTGTTTTGTACTTACTGTTGCGACGTCCTTCCTTGACCCGGTAGGTAAGATTGTGGAAGGCCAGATCGACGGGTGGCCGGGTCGGCAGATGGGACAGCGTCTTCGGCTGCGACGGGACGATCTGCACCCGCACGGCGCCATTTTTCCTGTTGTTATCATCGAGCAGATTGTGAGTGACGCTGCAACTACCGCTCGCGGCCATCATATCGATTGCTTCCGCCATACTTTCGCCACACGCCTTTCGCTTTCGGTTCGTTCGTTTTACCCTTTTCACGCTTTTCACGCTCTAGAGACTAACCACCGCCCCCGGAGCTGGCGGCTGGCAAACCCTTCTTCTCTTCTTAATCAATCGCACGAAGTACACGCAAAGTAGGCGCACTAACAAGTATCATTGGCGAAAAAAAACTCGAAGCCAACTGCGATGATACGTATGACGCACGCACTGCCCTTTTTGATGATTACGCTGCGGATGATGGCGTTGTTTTGTTTATGTTTGACGATCACGATCGCACTCGCCAGTTGCTAGCGAGAGACAGAACTGGAGGCACCCAAGAGGCGGTGCAATTGCGCGTCGCGGCTAGCAATCTTTCATCCAGCCCGTGGCTGTAGATGCACTTTCGCTTCTACCGATTCGCTCTTCCTATACACAGACGGAAGCTGCAGCAGCTGCTGCTGCTGTTGGTGCTGATGCTGATGCTGTGGTTAACCTAACCAGGAAGTCGCGCACTCGCCTGTCACTTCGGTTACTTGCGCAACGAGCAACGAGCACCGAGGAGAGATCGAGTAACCTTCGCTTCCGGTTCGATAGCGTATCCTCTAGCACAGCCCGCTCGCTGGTACTGCCTCCTAGCACTACAACACCTTGGCACAAACTGGACTGAACTTCCGTATTCTAATGCGCGGCTACTGCTGGCGCAACTTGCTCACGCGCAGCTCGAACACGCACGGCCACCGTTTGGGTGTGATGATAGTCCTTTATCGCTTCGTGACACCCCCTCGTTTTGGTTTGCGGTGTGAACACACAGAGCACGGCCACGACGACCACGACGGCGAACGACGACGACGACGACGACGAGATCTGTGCTCCGCGGCGCTCCAACAATTATTGCTGATGGAGGCGCCGCCTTGGATGCGTTCGAGCCGCGGCCTGCTCGTTGTTGCGGACCGCCACGCGGCTGTGTGCGTGCGCGTGCTGGTAAAACCAATAAACATCGTCGGAAGGGAGGTGCGTGTCGAAGAGACACACGAACACAAACATCACCAGCCAACGGTGTGCGTTGTCACGGACACGCGCCTCGGGCGCTCTTCTTTGTTCGCTATCGCGAGCGAGCTATATCCATCGCGAGCCGCGCCAGCTGGTCACCCCTTTTTACACACGGTTTCAAGGACCGGAAAGAGGGGCGCAAAGGAGCGTCCCCTGTTCGGGTTGTATGCAACGCTCGCTCGGCTTGCAGGCAAACTGCGCGTTGCATGTGCAACAAGTGCATCCACGTGCACTGCATGCAACGGCAACCGCGAGAACGCATTCTCGATGCAGTTTTTCGATTTTTCTTCTCTCTTTTTCCGCCCAAGGCGTGACGCAGGTGTCGCATAACTTGTGTGAGCGTGTGTTAGATAAGCGGCAAGATAAGTGCGGACCACACACTTCGAAGCGAAGGGGGAATTCCTTCTAAAAGTAGATTAAATCAAAGTAGACTCCAGTAAAGAGCTCCATTTGCAGAACACTTCAGAAAGCAAATGTCACCTTTGGTATCGTTTCGGTCTGGCGCAAAAAACGCAAAGCAGATAAAAGCGAACTCCATTCGTGGTCGTGGTAATTCGTGAAATGTGCCTCGTCAGGCCGGTAAATTGAGTGCCACTCTGGAGGTGGCATGGGGGGTACACGTTGGACCAGGTCGCGATGGATGAATCATGCTGACTGATTGGATCCGGAATGCTCAAATATTAGCTCTTCTACGGCTTCAACGGTGGATAGGACAGCGAACGAAACAGCAGTAAACACCATCTGGAGTGTTGACCGTTTGTCTGCTCAATTGTCTTCCAAAAACAACAAACCCCGGATCATACTTTGCTTCATCGAGATTGTTCCTTCCGAGAAGGAGGATCTGCAAAGTCAAACCCAATCCAGACATGCACATCCAATAAATTTATGATGGCATGACGTAACCCCTCACACCGGGGACACAACAGGAACGACCACAACAGGACACTACATTGCACCGACAGTGCATCGAAGCCGACTGCTTCACGCCGATTCTTATCAATGCCAACCCCTTCTTCTTCTAGCTAAACCATTCAACTGCACTGTGTTGTCGCCACGACAACAGCCCGAACGGACTTTGGAGTGCGAATGGACTTTACACTGATAAGCCCGGCCGGCCGCGCGGCCCCGTCGACTGTTAGCGTCGAACAGTCAAACACCGGAGAGTCGCTTGAAATCAAATTCGCTCGCTTGGAAGGTGTTTCATTTGTGAACGGCGACGAATCGACGTTACCACGCTCCCCAAAAATGGCATTCGATCGGGCATTACTCGAGGGAATTTGTTGTTTTTGTGACACACGTTAAACACGTCGGTCAAGATTAGCTATTGGCGGGCCGGAAGAGCGCGCTAAGAAGAAGGTAGCAGGCTCTCGCTTCACACGGAACAACCTTGAAGTTCTTGGACCGCGTTATCTGGCGTCCGCGAAGCGATGCGTAGCTAAATATGCATGTTTTGGAAACAAACGGTAAGGCAAGATCAACAGCAGCGAGATTGAAGGATAATGAAAAGTTCCAACAAACTGGTCGGCGAGGATCGTTTGTAGAGACGTTTGTCCGGATATTTTTATAATTATCGTGTGATATGGCGTGAAACGAGTGAGTCAGCTGGCCCCTTCCTTGAAAACCACGTGCTACACGCTGAAGGTAATTTACAAGCTCAAATCCAAAACTGTCGCGATAGCGAATCGACGGAATTAACCTTGAAGCAATCCACATACCAAAGGCACCAAGGTAGATTCGAGATAACGATTTCCAATTTTTGATCTCCACCCCAAAAACGCTGCCAGACGAAAAATCTATGACGTAGCAGCCTAAAGCGAATGACCTTTGAGCGGTCCTGATAACGCACTGGGACTGGGCACTGAGTTTTAGAGTTGCGCGTCCAGCTGCTGCTGTTCAGTGCGCCGAAGGTCTCCACGATGAGCTAATCGCAAAGAACTAATAAATTAGCAGATCGTACAGGCAGATGACCTAGGCGGATGTCAAAACACACAGGCCCCGTCGAGCCGTCGGTCCGGTCTAGTTCATCTCACTTGAACCGCCTGGCGCGCTGAATCAATATTCAAATCAGCACCTACTCCGGAACGGTATTGACGTCAGCGAGGCTCGCACAAAGACACTCTGTTGCCAGCACTATAGTGCAGCACCACTACGCTATCAGTCGGACCCAAAAGGGCCAGTCGATGTCGAATGCGGCCATCGCTAAACCGCTCCACTCAAGTGTTGTTGCCCTTTGCCTAGCGTTGGCGACTTCAACGAGAGCCACTCTCTTATCAATCAAGTCTAGTGCGCGCCCGGGTGCGCGTTACTAGTGAAACGCTGTAAGTAGCTGACAAGAAGCTGCCTTTGCTTTGACCAGAAACGGGTTAACTGGTTAGCATTTCAAACGAACACGATTTCCTTCAAAGCCTCTCCACTAGAACGAACCACTACCACTTCCGGGAGTAACGTACAGCTGCTACTGCATTGCGATGTAACCAGCGCCAGTGCCCTTGTTGCGATTTCTATGACCTAGATCATGGAGCCCATCGGACTGTTCTATGCCACTGTTCTGTTGCTGATTAAGCTGAGACTGGGGCGCTGATCTGGCGGGAACGCCTCGATTGCTTGGCAAATGGTGCCACATTAACATATCGCTCCGCGTGATCCATAATCACATAATTCACCCTTCTAAGTGGCTCTCTTCTTGTGAACTCCGTTATCCACTCGACGTGAGCAGTCGTTCCGTTTCAAAATCTCCCCATTCGACCAGCTCAAAAGACATCAGCGATTGGAGAATAGCAGCATCACGGTTATGAAACTGCGCCGTCAAAACCCAAGGGTAACGATCGCTCACCTCCCGAAGGGGAACCCGTTTACGCGAGCAGACCCGCGGGCCAGATTAGGTCGACACTTTTCGCAAGTTTACCCGCTAGCGCCTCTCTCTCTCTCGTGCACGACGAGACGGTAAGAAGAGAGGGGTTTTAGAGACGGGTGGGTTAGAAGATGCCAAGTTTAAGTTTACACCGCCAGAACCCGCACCCCGCGAACTGGAGACAAGCCTTTAGCCGTACGATCGATGTTGTAACATCAACAGGCATGCATCTTGCTGCTGCTGCACGCTGCATGCTGCACGTTTGCTGTTGGAATGAACGAATGAGAGGCTTCTGTTCAAAGGGAGGTACGCGGGGATCACGGTTTCTAACGAGTTTCGACCGCACACGGTCAAATTCGCGTTCGCGAAAGGATTGCACGGGTTGAGACCGACCGACCGACCGGTTATGATGCCAGGCCAGGGGCTATGGTAGGAGGTAGAGTGCTGCTGCTTAGAAGTGGAATTTTGAAGGCCGACCAGTACAACCGCCGGTGCGTGGTCTGCGCGTCGAAGTGGCAACAAGCTGGGCTGGGTGGCGGGGGGGGGGGGGGGGCAGACACACACCAAACAGAACCGAACCGATCGGCAGTCAGGTTGTTTAGACTTTAGAGCCACTTAGAGCTCGAAACTAGCCGGGTCCGATGCACCGAAGCGAAGCGATTGCAGAGTTTGGCAGTTCGATAGAGTAGAACCTTACCGTAGCCTACTTCGGTGCAGGCTTTCAGTTTGTTCTCACGAGGCCAGCCCTCTGTGGCCATCGCACATTACGCGCTGGCTCTATCATTGCACAACGCCACAAACGGAACCTTGGTCTCGTCGGGCCATCAACGTCAACTTGTCCACCCTTTCGGACAGTCGTTGACAGTAATCCCGCATGAGGAACACGAGGTCTGTTTGAAAATGTTATCAAAACAGTTAACAGGTTCAAGTACTGTCCAGAGAACTCCTGGGCACCAGCAACAACAACTTCCTTCACGCATCACAGTTCTCTCGCGAGGGTTCCAAGCAGCAGAGGTGTGCAACCCTCACAATGGCCAAATAGGTACAAGACGCACGTGTGCAAGGCGAACCACTGACCGACACCACCATGACGCACTAATTGATACTTCGTTCCGTTACGAGTTGCATTAGATGCGTTGCAGTGCACTGCTTGCCCTTACGCATTCGATGTGAAGCGATCCGATGATCGAGAATGTTCTTCATGCTTTCAAACCCCTACGGTGTCGCATCGGTTAATTATGTTTCGCAAATCGAGACACGCATCACAGCGTGACGGTCAAATGGTGGCCACCGCAGAGGATCACATATTTGAGTGGCGGATTAAACATTAAACATTTGTACCAAGCATGAGCTTGCCAAGATCACCACGCATTCGCGACGTGATCATACTGGCATCGCCTAGATCGATAACACTGCCGCCGATTGGCCTGAGGTCAGCTGACAATGCGGAATACGATTAGCAGCCTGGAGATTGCCATAATTCCCGTCCGTATTTCGCGGCTACCAGGCACTCGAAGTTCAATGGCTGATAGGCGACGGAGGAGGCGAACCTCTCCAGTGTCCTAGGGAACCGGTTGCTTCGATTTCGCGTCTTCGAAAGCAAAGAATTCGCTGTCGAGCCGTGTCGAGCCTCTCGAGGCCAGCATGCAAGACCAGCCCTTTCTCAAATGTAGGTCACCGTCACCGTGATCAGCAACACCCTTGAATATTCCCTGTTGGCCCTTGATATACTTTCTGAAATTTCGTGAACACTGCAATTTCCAACATTGATTGATTGCCACTGCAATTGACCACCGCAAGTATGGCATCGTTTTATCGTGACGGCGCGAGTGAATCAACAACAAAGAAAAGTCAACAGTTTGCTAGCATGATGGCTACCGTGGTGTAGAGCATTCGATGGAAAAGCGAGGAAAAACGAACGAACTGTTTCCTGCGTATGTGTGCGGTTGTGTCGCGTGCACGATGACGTAATGGCACTGGCTCGATGAAGCCCACAGCGAAGCACCGGGAAACTTACATATTGTTCTTGAGCACGTATTCCTTATCCATGGTGTTGACGAGGGGACTCTCCGATGATAAAAAAAAAACACTATCTACTATCCACTGCACTACCAGGCAATGTTTTTTATCCGATCACAACCACGTTGCACGTTTCACAAAACCCCACCAACTATATGTTCTTATTTTAGCTCCATCCACATGAGCGGCAATTGAATGAATGGGTCACAGCGCGGCTACACCGATTTGAGATGCCGTGCGTGGATAGGACTTTCACCCTTTCGCCACGCCGTTACAACCGAACCGAAAAGACGATCCTCTCGGGTGCGGTAGCCGATGGAGAATGAAAAAGCTGTTGCCACGATGGGGTGGAGCACGGTACAGCAGCAGCACCTTTTTACCAACTCGACGATCGTCTCGCGATGGCCACTCGAGTTCCGATTGGGGATGGACAGCGAGGCGAAGCAAATAATACAAAAAAAAAACACCATGCACCAAGCATAAACGAGAGCGAGACAGAGAGAGCGAGAGATAGGGGCGAGCGAGTGACGATGTAAAAATCAAATGGCAAACGACCATTAGACCGAACGGCGAGCAGAGTGCTGCTTGATCACGAACCCCTCGACCCCGCAGGCGTAGAAGCGATAGAGAGCCGGTGGAGGTCGTCGAATCGGATGCTTGGCCTGCACCGGTGCGGCCGTGGGCAAGGTGGTGGGGTTCGCGGTGGTGTTTCTTTCCGATTTTCCACACCACAGTGAGTCTCACGCAAAGGTGACTTCCTTCGCGACACAGACACCGTAATCGTGACGAGTTCGAAGGGGTTGGGGATCGTGAGTTTTTATTTGAATTCAAAACGTTCCACGTGGGCATCGACCGATGAAAATGGAGACGCACTGTTCCGGCCATGTGAAACGGCCACGATCGTGGTAGTGGTGATCGCGATCGTGCTGTTGAACATAAACGAAAAAGAGGAAAAAAATGCCAAGGAAAGGAAGAAGCAAGCCGTTAGCTCATCCTCAACACGAACGAGACCACGATGGGGGGTTGAGCCAAGGGAAACAACTGCGAACACAAACTCGCCCCAAAACAGGGTAGAGAGGATTTTGTTTACATCGAAGCGGAATGCGTGTATCTGGGTTGCTGGCGAGTCGGTTGAGAATGTTTTTTAGTCTCTTCTGTATTTTCACCGATTTCATCTTAGAAGGCATGTGAAAAGAATTTGCAAAAATATTAAAATGAATTACGAATTTTATTGTGGCCAAGCTGGTTGTGAAACAGGATTGAACTTTGTTTAAACTGATGAGACTTGTGGCATTGAGCAATCAACTCACAATACCTTATCATCATTAAACACTGCGGAATGGCTAGCGACCTTACACCGACTTGATGCCATCGTGCACATCTATTGCTGAACTGTAGGCGCTGCTCAAATGGCCCAGCTGTAAGAATAGCGACTGTGCAGCGCGCGGAAATCATCCAGCAGCATGTTGGCCCCGCTGAACGGGGCCATTGGCAAGGGTATCGCGAGCTTCGGTTGGTGTTCCTTCCTGGTGTACTGCAGCTGGGTGGCAGGGTTATCTGGCAGCGGTGGCTTGAACGTCGGCGACCCTTCGGCCACCACCGGAGCCAGTGGATTGTCGCCAAACACGGCGATGTACTCTGGCGAGCGGACGATCTTCAAAACTTGAAACAAGGCCACCACGCACGCCCACAGGTAAAACAGGAGCACTGCAACGAGGTAATGATCAGGGTCTATGGCATTCCAGAGTGGCCAAGTTCTAATGCTTGCGCACTTACGCAACGAGAAACCTCCGGATATCGTGAGCGCTATCAGGTAGCCTACATTTATCGATTTTTTAATCACTATCATTCCAATCACGTGTGTAAGGGTAAGCGTAACCAGGCGCACCAGTTCAACCACGATGAACGGAACTAGCAGATAACGTTTCATCTACAAAAAAGCGAAGGGGAATGTTAATCGAACAGCAGGACGGTGGTGGTAGTTTGCCATACGTAAAATGCTCCCGCCATCATTGCTACACAGCAGGGCAGGTACAGTCCCATGGTGCTCATTATGATCACGAACGACAAATCCGGCTTCGTTTTGAACATTCGAATGAACCAAATGAAGATGGCATGCGGATTGTAGAGCTGCATATTGGCTTCGTAGTGAAGCGCCTCCGCCCGCAAGAACGACCCACTGCCCAATGCCGTCAGCATAATCATGGTGATGAGTGTTTCCAGCTGTTTCGGAAGAAACGTAATTAGTCACCGGAAACGACGGATTATCGTCCAGTCTTGTCTTACAATACAGCATCCTCCAACAATTATTGCACCTAACCGGACCGTGAGCCGGAAGCAGAACATTGTCGTCAGAGGCATGTTGCCACCGGGTGTGCTGAGGACTTACTAAGAACCAAAATCACAGTAGCAACAGGGACACGATTTGCATGTTGGACGGCAATTAGGCGACGGCTGCATTCTATCGTTTGGTCATTAGCCCGTAAACGGTTTTTCATGTTTGATTGATTGATAGGATAATGGACCTGTGGCTTTCGAGACACAGACAGGACACGATACGTTCTCCTTGATTAAAAATATATCTATATTTGGAATAATTTACTCAAAATCAATCTACACCGATTCACGAGAAGACGCATCCATCGCTGCATGTTCGAAGATAATTTAAATAATTCATCTGATACGTTGAGTCCATCCGCGAGGAAAAGGATAGCACGGTGGATACATTCTTACCTACTATCACACTAGCAAACATGCCGGTTCTGTTCATCAACGCGCCAGGATATACCATCCAGATTTATTTTTGTACACATTAACTTGGTGCGCATCTCTGCCACTGTGCTATCGTATTCGTTATCGAGGAAATAGGTGCACGCATAGTCTCCAAAGCAACCCGACTCTTATCACCACAGGACAACTGGAAAAGCATACATTTCGCTAGCTGTAGTGAACTGAACGTGCATTAGCTTAAGAACAATAAAACAAAACGCATAGATAATTGTGGCTAACCCATAAACCTAGATCAACTATCGCCCAGCTGCCCGTAGTTTTGTATAGCCACATCAAGCCAGAGAAAAGTAAACCCTCCCGATCGCACACCGTGCGCTCCGATCGGGCCAGGGTTTACTTGGATTTTCATTTCTTCAGCAAAGCCAGTCCCAGCCCCAGGATGCCTCCGACAACGAGAGCAGCTCCCGTGGCTTTGGCGACTCCTTTGATTCCTTCGATTTCCATGCGTTTCTTTACCATCTGCTCCAGCGCGATCACCTGCTGATTGTTGGGTTCAATCTCCAGGAAGGCTTGGGCGTGCTTCAGCGACTCCGAGTACTCCTGCAGTCTGGCGTGCCCGATAGCGAGATAGTACAGGTAGTCCCGCCGTCCTTCGGGGTGTTTGGCAAACAGATCCTCCAGCAACAGTATTCCCTGATGAAAGAAACATCACATTGAAGTGTACCGTTCCGTTCCGTTCCGGTCTTTGTTCCGCTTTCGTGGCAAACTTACTCGTTTCATGTCGCTTTTGAACTCGCTCCGAACCATACACCAGGCATATTCGAATTGCGTTGTCGTCGAAACCGGGCCCAGTCTCAGTTCTGCGTTGTACTTTTTCTCGAATTTCTGTAACAGATCGTAGTAACACTGAATCATAATTTATTCCCGTCGTGACTCAGATGCGTTGTGACGCAGGCAAAGAACGCTCCAGAAACCTTCGCCACCCCGCGGCTCGTAATCAACGAAACTCACCTCCAGCTCATCGCCCAGCACGTTGTCGTTCAGGATTTCCTCCATCGTACCGGAGAAATAACCAGCGGATTGGTTCTGAAGGCCGATATTACTAATTTCGGAGTGTTTTTCCGATTTTTGATGATGAAATATTGTGATGCGTTGCGGTTGGTTGTCGGTTGCACTTTCTCGGTCTACTTTTCCAACGGGAACCACCCCCGGAGTGCAGTTTGTTCTTCTAAACCACAGAATAGGTGAAAATGTGAAGAGTTTTCCACTTTTTACAGCGATTTTAGAGCACGGAACGCGTTTCCAATCTCGATCCGAAGTCCTAAGAAAACGACAAAAAAATCAAAACAAAATGAAGTGCTCACACTTCAACGATCATCACTGTAAATAAACGTTTATAAGGGGCGTACTGAAGCCGGGTTGCAGTTGAAATACTCTTGATTTTATTTTTGGAATAATTTCCAATTCCCGTCTTTTAGACTCGTGTTTTTAGAGTTTTCCGTGTTAATTAACCGCCCCCGAGCATCCGGTGCTTTTTCCGGACAGGAAATCGCTAAATCGTGGAAAACATTTCACGATATTCATGAGTGAAACATTTCAATCACGATGATAATTTGAAATGGACGTTAATCAACCGTTTCAGCACCATCGAAATTATAGTCACACTCTCATCCAACCAGTTAATTAAGTTCAACATAAAACAGCAACAAACTCAAACATAAATTCCAAAGATTACCCAACTATTCTACGGGTCCAAGTAAGGGTCCAATATAAGTTTTGTTTGGTCTACCTGTGCTTAGGCGCAGTCGCTCGTTTACCAGCAGGCATCATAAGCCAAACATAAACCACACATGAACCTCGCCGACGGTCCAAGTCCAGCTGGAACCGGGTGTATCCGCAATCTGTCCGATTCATCAATCGACTGTTGGGATGATCTTGTTATGTCTAAAACCATCAATTCGTAGCAGCTCGCGTTGCTTGCGTCAACTAACTAAACCCCCCGCGAACTACATTTACCGGGCCATTTCTTGGAAAAAGGCAATCGAAAGTGTTGCATCTGATCCACCTGATAAGCGCCAGTGCCCGTGGCGGTTATTCAAACATGCTCCGGACGGTCCGGGTGTTACACATGCTTTTGCTCCCACTGCCAGACAAGCCGGATTTATTCGTATGTTTTATTTAAAATTAATTGTTCTCGTGAACATTTGTTAATGACATTCATAGAAATCTGGACCAAGACGAGACACCATTCTTGTTCTGTGGCTCAAAGCGCCGGTTTTACCCCCGTTTTTAATGCCGCGACGCGTGGTGATAGTGAATCTTGTTATGACTAACCGGGTCAATCACAGTCACGTGAATGAAACCGACAAGTTTACCAGTTCCATAAGCAAGCGCAATAAATATGCTTCACACCATGATGCTAGGAGGACTTCTCTTCTTCTCACTCAACATTCTGGGATTCCCAAAGCTAATCAACAACCTTCTGATGACTCAAACACCTCCCCTTGCGTATTTTTGACTTGTTCCAAAATGTGCGCTCGCGTCGCAGATTCCGTTTTGTGGCAACGGAATTGTACCGAGGCGTAAACATCGTCGAATCGAATCGAAGGAATTCTAATCTTTTTTTGTTTGTTCTCGCTCTCCTCCTGCATCATCATTAGGTCAAGGAGACAAACCGACCGCCGATGCTGGGCCGACGCGCACTTGTCCGCAGCATCGAAACACAAACACGACAGCGACAGTAATTATACTTTTAATCATCGGTCAGTCGCCCGGCCGCCACACGGAGCGGCATTCACAGCATCAATCAATATGAGTCAGATATCGAACAAACACACTGCAGCGCGACACCTGGGATCAGAAGATTTATTACTTTGTATGACACAACCCCCCGGGTTGGAAATGCAACTCCGCTTCAGAGCAGCGCAGCTTAGAAACCGAACGAACGGAAAAATGGGAAATCGCGCCCGCCAGAACCAATACCAGAACACGGGCCGACGGCTGCGCTCGACGATTATCTCGCGAGAGCCTAGAGTCGCCCGGTGGAGGCGATCGTCGTTCCACACGAAGGAAGATGCTGAAGTCCACCCAAGAGGTCCATGCATCCGATACTACGACGAACGAACGGCCGTCATTTGTTTGTAGTTTGCGATTGTTTTCGTTCTGATCCGGCTAGGTCTGGCTTGGCTGCTGCTGCTGCTGCTGGATGCGTAAGCAAAATCGACGATGCTCTCGCGCTCGGCCACCATTTAAACGGTGTCCGCAGACGAGTGAGGTTCGGCCCCGAGCACAGTGCAAGGAAGAAAGCGCAATCGCCTACCAAGTGAACAACCGTGTGTTGTTTGTGTCTGTGGCCTAGACTCCAGGAGGAGAATTTATTTTTAACGTTACCAGCAAACCAGCTCATTTGTAAGTTCATTTACTTGATACCGTGCCATTGACTTTCGTGATAGTGATTGACAGTTTTCGTTGAGTAAATAGTAATCCAGAACTCTGTATTAGCATGTGACACTAAAATTCAATCTGCATTATCCCCCGGGGGAGCTGCAAAAGCGAAGAAACGAAAGGAGAACCAGCTAGGAAGAAATGTGCCGTTACCTCTTTTTCTCTCTCTCTCTGTGGTGTTTATTAATCGTGCCCAAAAATGGCGAACCGCTTCATGGATTCATGGAGAAACCGTTAGATATATTTCGGTTGGCGGGGGCACGAATACACAGCATGATTTGCCTGCATCCGCGGACGGTGTTCCAATTTCTTGGTCTTCTCGCCGCGTGGTCTGTAGCCTCCGCCAGGACCATGTAATCGTTATCACTGGGGCGCGTAATACACACGTCGAAGCTTCAAGGGCACGTGGAACGAGAATGAGAGAGCGATAGAGCGAACGGATAATTCGTTCATTGAATCACGATTAGGCGTGGTGTGATGACGTTTTTTTTTCTCCTTCGTTTTTAGTCGTCTCGCTGCGTAGTCTTATTACGTTTGTCTTTACGATGATAACCTTTCCCGAGCCATCGTGAAATGCGTTCTTTTGGGTCGTTAAATCAAGCAGCTACGAAACAATGAAAAAATATGTTTTTTTTAGATTCCTTCGGTGCCAGCGGGACTCGGTGCTACGTGACAACCAGCTGGTGTGCCGAAGCGTTATCAGTACGTAATACCGGCCCGATCATCTCGTGTATGCATTTTTTTGAATTCGTCATTTGATTGACAACCCCATTGTTCGGCGGGTGCAGTTTTTGCAAGCATTTCTCGCATTGCTAGCAGATGATGACAAAAAGGGGAGCATATCTATTTTTAGGCAGACAGATTGACACATGAATTGCGTCTGGGACCCTTTTTTCTTCTTTTGGTTTAATGTGGCCGACAGACACGTTTGATAAGATAGCCCCCACATCGACTGGACCGAAAATCGAGTGAAGATAATGAGCAGCTCCTCCTAATCTACGATGTTTTGTTCGGGTACACGCGGTCTCCTGCTGGACAAATATAGCGAGCATTGAACCGAACAGATTGTGTGCAAATTTGACAAACCAGTCAGGGGCCCCCTGTGGGGGCTGTTTAGTTAATGATCCCTGCCAGCAGCCAGAATGGTGTCAAGGATTTCAATATGGCTACAACAAGGTTCGTGTTAATCATGCTTTAATGAAATATGATCGTTCTGCGTGACGAATTGAGATAGTAGATGCTGGAAATACAAGTTTTAGGTGAATGGTATGCAGAAGAAAACGGCAAAAATAGGGAGAACCTTTTCAAGGAACGGTTATAATCATTCGATAACACGAAACGGGTATAAAAATGGAAAAAGAAGAATATAAACTATTTTTAGTAATGAGATAAGTCAGTCGATCAGGTACAGGTCTACAGGACTGATATGCAGAACCAACTATCTATCTACGGGATGTCCATTTCGCGAATAACACGAGTTGAATGCTGTGCGCATTCGCAACTGCTGGATGCTCCGTTGACTGATGTCCCCCCTTTTTGGGCATTGCGTGCTTCGATTTGTCTTCTGGTTGTACGCACTCCGAACGCGATACAAAGGGAGATGAGATCGCGCGATGTCAGCAACCGTCAATCACCACGCGTCAGAAATAAAAAACCGGTTCCTAGCGGTTCGTTCCTTATCATGACGATCACAGAACCATCAGCGCCAGCTTCAACATCGCTTATCTGTCGCTGAGCTGAGCTACGGGGCTGAGATGGGATGGGTCAACACAGAAGTGAATAAAGTGAGCAAAAAGGGACAACATAATGTAATGCAAACAACAATGCAACAGCGTCAAACCGGTTTATTTCGTTTGGTCTGGTGCACGATGATGCGTACAAATCAGAGAACTGCCCTGGTGTGGATCATTTAATCGTCAGCTGATGACGGGCTTCCAGGAATAACGACAACACGATCGCATTCGGAAACAAACAAACAAACAGCCGTGAAAGTTATTTAAACAGAGCTAAATCCCTTTTCCTAGCCCGTTTGCTTAATCTCTAACCTCGCATGACTTTGTCCGCCCGTATTACAGTTACGATCCCGCGGCAAGATGATGTCCAGAAAGCTGCTCGACGAAAGCAATGGCTACCAGCAGCAGCTGCTGGAGGGTGAGAACGCCCAGTTTCAGATCAGTAACTATGGTTACGGTAAGGACAGCGTGAAGGTGATGCACGTCGTCCGGAATGGACAGGTCCACTCGATAAAGGAGTTTGAGGTGGGCACCAAGCTGAAGCTCAGAAGCCAAAAGGATTATCTCGAAGG
Organism: Anopheles aquasalis; assembly: GCF_943734665.1. Taxonomy (NCBI): domain Eukaryota; kingdom Metazoa; phylum Arthropoda; class Insecta; order Diptera; family Culicidae; genus Anopheles; species Anopheles aquasalis. Next base: position 86,049,559 of record NC_064877.1, read on the forward strand.
TAAGATGACCTCAGGTTCCATCGAAACATCTCAAATCTCATCACTGTATCTTCCGTTTGTTGCAGGTGACAACAGTGACATTGTGGCCACGGATTCGCAGAAGAACACCGTCTATCTGTTGGCCCGCAAGCACGGGCTAGAGTCGCCGGAAGAGTTTGGAATGCTGCTGTGTCATCACTTTCTGGACAAGTACTCACACGTCGAGGAGGTTTCGATTCACATCGAGGAGTATCCGTGGTCGCGGATTGGCTTCGGTACCGGTCCGTATAAAGATCTGCACAACCATGCCTTTGTCTTCACGCCGACTGCTCTCCGCTACACGGATGTGACGCAGAAGAGAACTGGTACGTGACCAGGCGGTAATTATGTTTAATGCTTCTGACCGCAAAGCCTAATTGCTTCTCTCGTTCTCTGACGATTACAGAACCTAAGCCAACGATCGTTAGCGGTTTGATGAACCTGCGCGTCCTCAAGACGACCCAGTCGGCATTCGTGAACTTCGTGGACGACGAGTACCGCTCACTGCCGGATCAGCACGATCGCATCTTCAGCACCGTTGTCCGCTCGTCCTGGCAATACTCAACCGCGACGGGCGTCGATTTCGATTACTGCTGGAACAAGGTGATGCAGTGCATTCTGAACAACTTTGCGGGCGATGCGGAGAAGGGCATCTTTTCGCCGAGTGTCCAGCATACGCTGTACCTGGCGGAGAAGCAGGTGCTCGAATTGGTGCCCCAAATTTCCTCGATCGACATGTCGATGCCCAACAAGCATTACTTCACGTTCGACTTCAGCAAGTTCCCCAAGGTCATCAAGGATCCGCAGCTGAAGGAGGAAACGGTTTACGTGCCGGTGGACAAACCGGCCGGTATCATCTACGCCCAGCTCGATCGGAAATCGGATCAGGCTGTCAAAAGTAAACTATAGACTTTCGAGACTGATGGGGACGGTTTCCGCTAGACCAGGCGGTCCCGGAGGGGGGTTTAGAGCTCTTTCTGTGTACTCGGGCGTGGCTCGGGGGAAGGGTTTCGGTTGGATCTTTTCGCTGACAAGGGGTTAATGGGGTGCGGGAGGTTTTGTTGACTGCAAACGAGCTATTCTCATCGTCAACCTGACACAGCCGGGAGAGAAAGGGGAGGGGGGTGGGAAGGAACCGAAGGAAGTGATCGAGTCTCTTATTTGATCTATTAATGACTTCACTCCACGCGTGTATAAGGTTCAGACGCTCGATAGATGCTCATCTTTTTGTTTTATGTATAAGTAAACGGTATGATAAATAAAGTTAATCCTAGATATGAAATTTAACATAAATGATCTCCGATTGTTCTTCTAGAATAGTTTTAATTATCTTCTTTTAGCTGATTTTTATTGGAATACATGGAATACGACATGATCACAAAATTAAACAAAGTATAATCAATGAAATGCTTCACTAAACCATCTTATTGGTTTTGGATGTTGTGTTGCTAATGGTTTAGGATTGCTTTCAGATGTTTCGTCCATTTGAATTTCTATTTTACATAATGCTTCACTGCGCATAAGCAAATGAAATCATGCGAAAAAAGCTTTAAAATCACACAACCGCTGGTCGTCTTTTAATGATTGGAATGTAGAAAAGAAGTAAGATAACGTAAAAGATTCTTAGCGATTACATAAAACACAGATTACTAAACGTTATTACTTCGGTTGAAAAGGGACCACCAACGGAGATTGAGTGTTTTAAAAGCTAGCTCAAATTGACTCATCGATGAGTCTCTCGGGGATCATCTGAGCTTGCTCCATTGTTTTGAAGGGAAGTGCTGTGGACGTCGTGTTACTGAATGATCCCTCTGCTAGGTCCCATCGCAACGCACCTAATGTAACTTAAGGGTTATGCGAACCATACGGCGTACCAACGAACGCAAACACCGCACTCTCGCCATCGTCACGTTTCGTCATCGTTATCCGCCAGCCCAACCCACAGCATACCATCCACCCCAGGGGACCGGAAGTGACACAACGAACGGACAGAAAGGACGCGCGAGCGCCAACGTTTTTCGAGTAAACGCCAAAAGACAAACGTTAAAGTCAACAAGTAGGCTTTAACTTCGAACCCTATCCGTCGCGCACCATTCTGTGGCAACAGAAAATGGTAGGGATCCCCCCTTGCGACGACGACTCACAATCGCCACAAACGTATGCCGATACTCATTAAAATATTGATGGAAGCTCAAAAGTTGACCGCTTATCCGCCAGTACGATCAGTCTCCGGTTGACTCTCGCCCTCGACGGCGGTCGGTACTTCAGGAAGAAAGCGAAATTATCAGGTTTAGGCAGCAAAAAGGCAGCGTTTTATTCGCACAAAAGTTTCTCCAGTCAGTGCAGTTTTCTGCTAAGGACACGTGTGCGTAGTGATGAGAAAAGTTTGAGCGGAAAAGAAGGAGGAACTTTCACGCGACTCGCGCGAGTGATTAAAAGATGGCAAAGCTAATCACAATCTCAATTATGAAGTTGGCGGTTTTAACTGGTCTGCTAAAATTGTCCTTTGCGACCACGATGGGTCTGCAGCTGGGCAGTGATGAGAATGGCATATCGTCCGGTGCAACTAGTCGACCTCCAGCGTACTTTGAGATGATCAACGACTACGATCGAGCAGAGGAAGGAAGCAGCAGCAACAGCGGGGAGTTAGTGCCCGTACCGTACGGGCCCCTTGCCCAAACCAGCGATCGGCGGAGTGTCGTCGAGTGCGGTGGAGTGTACAAGCGGTTACAGAGTGAAATCCGTTCGCCCGGTTATCCCGATGGCTATCAGACGCTTCTGCACTGCGAGTACACCTTCAAGTCACCGTTCGTGTGCAGCAGTCAGTATCATTTTCAGTTTCTGGACTTTTCTCTCGAACCATCGCGTAACTGCAGCAAGGATAGGCTCGTCATTGGCGAGGAGGAAGTGCTCTGTGGCACGGTTATCGGTTCGAAGCTGTACGATGCTCCCGGTGGTCTGTTGAGGATGAAGTTCGTCACGGATGGATGGCGTTCGGAGCGTGGATTCCGGATACTGGTCACTAGGCAACCGTGCAGCGATGACAACGAGGCGGAAGAGTCCTCCACGGCCTACACCGTTTTTAGTACGATTCAGGTGGCGGAGGAAGGGACGGAATCGAGCGGGGAAGAGACAACAACCGTTGAGCCGGAGGGCGGGCACCATCGGAAGGTAGTGAGCAGTCGGCAGGACATTCCGCCGGAGTTTAATCCCGGTGGCAATGGATATCTGCCTCCTCCGACGATGCAACCGACTTATCCAACGCCGGGCTATCCGACTCCGATGAATCCTTCTCCCCCTCTGGGTTATCCGTGTCCGGCACCATGTTTGTTCCCTTCGTGGGGCTGTTCGTCACCAAACTACCCTCCGCGAGTTCCCTGCGATCCAAGATATCAGACATGTCCACCGCTGTTCCCTGGATATCCTTCGTATCCTCAGCAACCATCACCGAGCTACCCTTCGTATCCACAGCAACCACAACCATCGTATCCTTCCTACCCTCAGCAACCCTCTTATCCTTCGTTTCCTCAATTCCCGGGATGCACCGGAAATCCTTGTGTCCCAGGGACGCAATATCCGACCCCGTACTACCCCGGCTATCCACAGCAACCTGGCACAGAAGGAACCAACTCGATCGGTGGACCACCGCCCGGTTTCGAACCAGTTAAATCCGAATCAGAGGCCGAGTTTCCGGAACCCACAACCGAACGAGCGCCGCGTGAACCCGAACCACAGAGCCAAGTTTCGTTCGTCCCTGGGCTCGGTCCATCGGCCTGCTGCCGGAACGCGTTCAGTCAACGGAGATTCTATCTGGCCAGTGCCAATTTCCCGTCACAGTTCACAACCAACCAGGACTGTGTGGTGCAGATACAGCGTCACTCACCCTTCGTTTGCCGTTTGGTGATCCATTTCAAGTTCTTCGCATTCGGTAACGATCAATTCCCGGCCTGTCCCGGTGGGTTTGTCGAGATCGATGGGCGACGCATTTGTGGATGCCGAACGGGGCAAACCTATCGGACGGTGGACTTTGGTCCGTACGCTTCCAAAACGATTCGCATTCACTCCGATGCTGGGCGGTTTCCCGGTGTGCAAGGATTTCTGCTCGACATCTACCAGGAAGAGTGTCAACAGGGAGGTCCTTTGAAGCGTAGCGATGAGGATCGTTTAGTTCAGCGGCATGTGCCACCGGTGGGGGAAAGGTATGAGATGGGTCGTGTGGAAGGAAGAGTACTACACGTTCCCGTGAAGACAGTGGAGACAACCAACAGTACGACCACTCGGCAGACGACACATCAGTACTACTTCTACGATATGAACGATGCACAGCCAGTACAGAAGCCCCAGGAGCCAGTAGGTGCCGGAACGTTCCTGACGCCAGTATACCAGCGACCTGGCGCTGGTTTGGAGAAGTTTGTTCAACCTGGCTACGCTCCGCCGCAGCTTGTCGGTGGTGGTGGCAATCGATGCGTGTTCACGACAGCTGATTGGTTACGTCTGAAGCTTGACTGGCTGTGGATCTTTAAGCCCGTTTGCTTGGTTTAATTAAGGGTTTGGAGCACGTTGGAGTGAATGTAATTGTAACACGATAAGAAGATGAATAAATGAGTGAAATCCTTTTACTATACATACTGTAGTTGATGATTTGCTTTGGTTTTTTGCGTTTTGCCAACGCTACAAAACTTTCTCCATTATCAGTGACAATAGCATAACACAAACACTTTTTTCTTTCTTTATTCTCTTTGCTACTTGTTGAGCATCGCGACATAAATTATAATTCGGGTGATCGTTGACAACGGCGATGTCCGGGTTCGTCAAACAATCGCTTACTCAGATGAATGACTTGAATGCGTGGTCGAAAAAAATCTCACGCAATCTCAAGCATACGTCGCATGAAAGTGAAACAATTATCAACGGAAAGAAACACAATGAAGCGATGGACGGGCCCACCAAACCGAAAAGTGAAACGTGACACACGAAAGCACTGGACAAGCATAGGGATCCCGGAACAACGCGACCCCAAACCGCTAGGAATCTTACTCCGTTGTTCCGTGTTTACTGAATGCAATCCCCAGCGAGTAGCGGGTATGACATCACGGTGCGACAGTAAGTCAAGGTCGCGGATTCCATTTATGGTTGATGCTCTATTTGAGATGCTTAAAGTGACGCCATGGCCCATCGCTTCCGTTCAGCAATGAATCAATTCAATTAATGGAGCCAAACATTGACGGAGCAAACAATTGCAGCCAGCATTATGGCCCAAAACAATTCATAAGCATAACCTTGATGCATCAGGACGAAATCTCCAGTAATAAGCAAGCTTTCTAAATTTCACTATCAAAACATACGGATAGAAATTTTTAATATGTTCTCTAACATAATTGTCAACCCTTTTCCAATGCTGAATCATAGTTTCTCGAACTCAAAGTCATCTAAACATTTTTTATTTGATTTTATTGTTTGACTTGTGCACTTTTAAACATTCTTACATTGTTTGCATTCTTGCTTATTTCATTGATGATTGTTTATTTGATTCATTAATCAACTGTTCCATCTTAATATTCTACGAAAACGATTTCATAAGTTTCATTCTTGATTACATCGTTTAGGTCTTTGGTTTTACAAGATTCGACTGACAATCTCCCGATCTCCTGGCTGGGTGCCGGTGATCGGAATTTTGAGCATATCGCTGCCGTTGGAAGGGACAATTACACATGTAACACTGCACGTACTTCTTACTGATATCGTACAGACGTACAACATTTGTATAATGGGCTTAAGATAAGCTTAAACCCGCTCTGATGCTTTGAGCACAGCATTTCCACCCAGGGCCCATCGTATATGTCATTAGCTTTAAGGAACCACCTAGAAAAGTCTCGCTATCGAATAAAAATGTCACCCAATGGAATGAAAAAGGAAAACTAATTTTGTAGCAATTCTCACATTCCAACAACGGACCCACGGGAGCCAAAGGTTATTGCCGACCGAGGGGCTTGCCGTTCGTTCGTTCCGGTGTTCCCTCACGTGCCACCTTAACCCAGGAAGCGAATGTTGGTGAAGATGGCCCTTGCTGGACGCTTTCGGTTGCAGAAACTAATCGTCTTCTGCTGGTGGTTGCCGTTTCGGTTCTCGTGTAGCCCGATAAGCAGCTTAAACACGTCATCGCGACTGGGAACGCAAAGAAACCGGGCATCATCGTACCTGAGGGAGGAAGAAGAAAACAAAACACATGGCAGGACAAGGGCTTTGGACGTCATCCGCAGCGCTCTGGACGTCGCTTGATTACAACATTCAATTAAGAACCGCAACCCAACCCAAAGGTAAACAGCATTTCGTCACTTACGGTCGATTGCGTGCGTTTTGTCGCTTCCAGGGATAGCCACGATTGTACCGCCCGGATCGCTTACCACCGTTGGGTGTGAACAGATGCGTCACGTCGTCGTCTTCGTCGTCGTCCTCCTCGGCTTCTAGCCCGGTACCGGCCGCATCCTCAACGTACACAATCGGCAGTGGCCCTTCCGGCAACTCAGTCAACAGCTTCGTCAGTAGATTCGATTTGGTTTCGATGTCTTCCTCTTGCTTGATGCGTTCCAATTGCTCGCGAATCAAATCAATGCTCTCCACCGCACGGTCTCGCCTACCATCGTCCTTTACCACCACCGATTGTACGTCATTGTCCTGTTCGTCCAACGTCAATTCTCTCGGTGGGAGTCGGTGGTTGGTTCTCAGGATCTGTAGAAGCATCGGATTGTCACTGCTTTCCTTGGACGGTGATTGGTCCAGGGAAGATGGTATTTCTAATGAGTCCAGCAGTGGTCGTCCCTCGTGGTCGACGAAATCTGGAATAGGAAAACCATCCAAACGATTAGCAAGGCCGAGTGGAACAGTTTAGAAAGCGATAAAGGTTCTCTGGAGGTGTAGATGCCTATTAAATGTGTAGTTCTCGAGGGAACAATGAAGTGAGGTGTGAATTGTTTGTAGAACAATATTTCTGTTCAAATATAGAAAACAGATTCACACCGTAGGCGTTGCCAGCGTGACAAGGGTCATCGGGCGTCATCTATTTTTGGACGGTATGACGGGATGAAACTTTCCGATCCCAAAATATTCATCTACTATCTGATGTGAGGTATCAAGCGGTGGATAGCAATCGACAGAAAGGACACGAGGAACACATCTCAATCATGTTTGACGTAATTTTGCGCTACACGTGGCAGTGACTATTAATTATGCTCGACCTACTTTGATCCTCCTGCAAAAAACTTTCAACATCACATCAACGAATGAATTTTCATTTCGAAGTCGCTAGTGCGGAAATTGAGGATCTAATATCAGTTTCAATTTAAATAAACCACCTCCGCACAAGCGCGTAGAGTAGAAAAATGCAATTTATCATAGCAGTGCTGGCTAACAAGCTTATTCTGTCCGTGGAACGGTGGTCAACCGAGGTGTAACCGGTCTCTAATTTCACATAATGCCCTTAACGTTATAACGTAAAGAAAATATGAGAGCCATTGCCGCTTCCAGTGAAAGTTATACTAACCGACGACACCCGGTGGGCTACTACTGCTGGCGAATGTGACAAATTGGAAGAGAATAAATCTAATTTCAATCACTTACTATCTTCAACGCCGATATCATCCATGTGGATGACCGGTATCGGTGGTACTTGCAGTGCTGCTGGTGGATTTTTCCTTTGATCTGTCTGCCAGCGTGGGTGTAGTGGGAGTGATTCCACCACTGTTGGAATAAATGACTGTTGGTACGATGGGGCCTGTTGACTAAATGCTAGTCCACGGTGAGCCGATGAAATGCCGTTTCCATACGATCCTGGAGTCGATTTGGAATGTTTTTGGCCGTACGGTGTTTGCGGTGAGCGGAAAGGGGGATCTAATGGGTTCCGAGCAGAGTGCAGGAGATCTACATTGTAGCACCAAACCATCGTTGAGAGCTTGGAGTATTGAAATAGCAGCAAATACACTGCGGCACTGCCGATGATGCGTGTCATTATGCTGCTGTGATGATTCGAATCCTGGATTTGAACAATTGCACTAACAACAGTATGCCGTACACTTCTTGAGAACACTGATCTGTAAGAACTGATAAAAGCACACTAGAATAACTTGAAGAATATTTTTTTGTCCTTGCTGTTCAATGTTAAATTAATTGCTGCATTAAATTTCACTTTAAGCATTCAGCGAATGATAAACCGACGGACACAACTAACCCTCTATCTATGCTATCCCCCCTCTACCTTCTGTGGCTTACTGGCGTTAAAGTAATATTTATTTTGCGTGAATTTTGATCATCTGTTATCATTCACTATACTCCTTCTCGGGTCTATGACCCGCTACTATTGCCGCACGAACCTACACAAAGGAATTGCGTCATTGGCTATGTCGTCAATTAATTAACCAGATCGTTAATACCGACAGACGTTTCACCTTAACATTTATCGGCCCTTGCTGGTAATGGTACCAGAACTGGCATTATCATTTATAACCGTCTTGAAGCTCCTACTACAAACAGCTATGAACCACAAAAAGAATTTATTTACACATTTTTCTCTTCTC
>NC_064877.1:86063146-86083146 GCF_943734665.1 Anopheles aquasalis
AGTTAACCAGCAAGCCATCGATACAGCGATGATACGGGAAATGGATGGACTAACGCGCCAAGTGTCGCTTCCTGTCGTACTCCGTGGGCTGTGGCCGATCGTCATCGGCGATAAACCGCACCGCCCAGGATGAGATAACATTTTTCGACACTTTCACATGACGCACACTTTGGTGAATTGGCTGTGGAGTGGCTGTAAGCAGCAAGCTTACAGGATGTTTGTTGAACAGTCTATTCATGGTTGCGATGGGATTGTAGTTCCGAAATCTGTAAGCTTTTAGGGTGACATCGTGGAAGACTAGCAAGAAAAGATCCATTCCAAAATTGCTTCCTCCATTTATCCTGATTATCTATAGAATCCAGAATATCTGCCTCACTTACCTCCCGTTCCGTGATGCGCTTCTCCAGCGTAACATTGTAATCCTCCTGGATGCGGCGCTGCAGCTCCTGCATATACTTGCGATCCGTCAGCCGGACCACATTCGTGCCCATTAATTTCTCCAGCTGTGCGGTCACTCGGGGCAGATTAACACTGTAACGACACACATAAAAGCACATAAACGATTCGTCAAGCGAAAAACTCACACGAAAAACCACCCATCAATCAATGTAGTGCTCTCGGCGAGCACTAGAACCGTTTTAGAGATTGCTTCTCATCCGATTGCTGTCCGGAACGAACGGACGGACACTAACCACTGAAAGACACCACGAAATCGCGGTTCGTTTCGATGTACACCGGTGTGGGAAGCCGGTATGGGCTTTCCACACTAACACACTGCGTTTTGCCGCACGCTGGATCCAGATCCGTGTCCGTTGGCGTACGATGGCGCAAACTGACTGAAGTACCACCGTAAACGGAATACGGCATCGAGCGAGCATCGCGTAACTGTCAGAAGCCCTCCTCCCTAGAACACTACATTCACCGGTGCTTGCCTCGGTACACTACCTCTATTGGCCACTCTTCTCCTGCTTTGCCAAAGAAGAACCCTTTCCTCGATTCCGTTTGCACTGCTTCTGCCCTGACAGCCCCGGCATATTGACATTCTGGTACATGGGACGACACGGCGGAAGGGTGAGCCGAATCTGCGTTCCGTGCAACGGTTCGACGCCAAAAAAAAACTGGTCATGGACAATCGCATGTTGTGTCAAAATCGAGCAAAAGGCTTCCGATTCAAACCACGTGGCACAACGTAGCGCACGTGAAACGAACGCCAGGAGCGAGTGCCAGGACGATAGACAGGCAAGGGAGCAGCATGGTGGTGAGGTTAACATAAACCAATTGCGCACACGACCCGCCCTAACCGGGGCTCCGTTGGTTACCAGATCACGCGCGAACAATAGTAATAATAATTGTGAGCATATTTTTACGAGACACCATAAAACCGCGTAACATACCGGCGAACCGGGACAGGTTGCTAAGTTCTGTACGGCATGGCCTCACAGGAACGCACATTTCGATTCCTAGTTGCCAAGATATCGGAACACACTCTTGGGTATAGAATTCGCACGCACAAAATATCCTTTGCTACGCGTGAAGCTTACGTTCCGAAGACGCAAATGCTCGCTGCTTAAAGCTGTTGCACATACCTTGAAGCAACAATATAACAAATCAATGTCCATCGTCGTCCACACGACAACTACCACTCGCGAACCAGGGCAAACGGAAGCACCCAGCGACCGTCGATTTAATTAGACAAATAAGGATGCACTTAATGCACGCTGCCGCTGCTGGTGCTGCTGGCTAGATGCCGATTGGTAATTAAATTCCGGTTGCCAAGCCAAGCACCAGAAGCGATGGTGCGATGTCTTCGCGTTGCCGGTGTGTCCTTAACTGATGCGGTTGTGTTTGCAGAGAGAAGAATATAGAAAATTTCTGTGCCACTGCCACGCAAAGAGCAAACAGAAGAAGAACATCGCGATCGTGATGGTTGCATGCCTTCATGATGGAAGCTATCGACCACTCTCCACCAGGGGGCACGGTCTCAAAATCGAACATTAAAAAGGGAAATTCCCCCCTTTTTTGCTGCAGCACCAGCAGTAGAATACAAACATCCATGACCTCTAATGCGTACCGCCGGTAGTGCCTAGTGCCACGGCACTGGTCAGGTCAGCTGGAATCGGAGCTCAGGGTTCGCGATTCGATTTTCTGTCATTCAGCACTCGTTCAACACCACCACCGTCTCCGTTTTCTGTTCGAACGAGACGGAGAACATATAAATAGACTCAAACAGGGGGCGCAGGGGTTTGTGGCTCAAAATCGAAAATCGAACGAATATCGAATGCACATAAAATTGATAAACGTCGCCAGTTGCCACGCCGAGCGAAACAGCTCAATAGGAAGCATAGACTGTGAGGCATTGCTGAGTCTCTAGGAAGCAGACAAATAGTATTTTTGAGAGTAACACGACAGAGGCACATTATTCTGATCTAGATTATTATAAAAAGAAATTTAAAAAAGTGATGCATAAGGATGAAAAGAATTTAATGTGGCTTTCTGCATCACAAAGATTAAGACATTGATTAAAAAGGTGTTATAGCTGACATGATTTAACAGAGAGACATTTATATAAAACATAAAGCGTTTTGAGCAGTTTTTGGAGAATCCTTTACATGCTAATTCGTACCAGAGCACCATCAGCGGAAACTCTTCACTCTCTCTTGTCGTCATTCATCTTTTGACCATACTTTACCAGCGTCAGGACTTTCCAATCCCCCGCCACCACTCCATACACTCCAATACCAATGCTAGCAAAGAAACAATCAATTGCGCAAAAAGGCACGACATCGTTCTGCTGTTGCTGTCGCCGCTGCCATCATATGGCATGTACCTTGAAGTGCATGCCTGTTCACAGCCATGAATAGCATTCCTAGTGAGTGGGAACGGTGGCAGCTGTTAAGACCATAACACGCTCCTTTGAACCATCGCAATGTTGTTGAAATTGGTTAGAATATAAAACGCACAACATGTTGCGCGGGATTGTTTTGTGTACTTTTTGTGGATGCAACATGCGATACAACGATATGAACCTTTCTGGGGTTGGTATCAGTACAGATAAAACAGGATGACGGATAGTTTATTCTATTGCACACAGAAGCAGTAATTCACCATGCATGCAACCACATGAAACGAGAAGTATTTTAAAAAATGCACTCCTTATGAAGACACTTTCTCTATTTGCTCTCATAGAAACGGTACGCGTGCGTGGAATGTACAAACAACATTTGAAACACCTTTTTTTAATTCATTTTTTAAACTCAGCACAGTTTTTGTGCATAAACAAAAGGAATCCACAGAGGCAGTAAAGGTGGGTTGCACTTTAAAAACCTAATTAGTTTTCATCAGCTTCCCGTTTTCATGGTTCTACATTGGATACTGTCCGCACACACCGTACGCCGTCATCTAAATGGGAATGTAAGGCATCCCACGGGAATATTAATGATAAAAGAAGCTAGGAGTTGCATCAATCTTCCCTTCGTCTCTGCTTGAAATTTAATTTGAAATGAAAGGCTGAATGAAAAAGATTCTTCTGAGATGAAACTTCTCTATTATCTAGTCTTATTTCAATTTTAGACAAGGTAGTTTTTAAAGAAGAGAAGGGGATTTTACAACAAAATGAAAATTGACTAAAAATCATAACACTATCATGGATAGTAAAATAAGAAAAACAAAAATTATCTTGCTAGGATTTCCCTTGTAATCACTGAAACTTCCTAGTCCATTCATTGTGAACAATTATCTTTTTACAACACCATTCCACGAGCGCCACAACACCGAGCCCATACTCACTCCTGTCGCCTCGTTGGTTTGACAGCAAAATTACACTCGCAGAAGGTGAAATCCTCCTCGAGCATCATCTTCTCCAGCTGGTTTTTCGGACAATGGGCCTTCTTCATTTTGGACACCGTTAGCGGGCCAGCCACTACCACAGAAAGAACCGATTAACGACCGAGAAAGTTTGGAAAACGGAAACGGAAACAATTCGCGTGGCAGCCACGTGCGTGTTCTAGCAATTAACGCCTCAGGTGGTTGTCAACCGTCACTTTCACTTGCGGGAACATTTCACGCAACGCCAGAGCGGTCCTAGCGGTTCAGAGAGACCACGCACCGAGCGCCGCATTACGTCCAGCCATCCTGGAATCCTGTGCCAAACTGTCAAAACGAGCTCTCCGCCACTAGCCAGGCGCCATTGACGCCGTGGTTTGGTTTTTTTTGGCATTGTATTTTACTTCTGTGTTCTCACCTCGTTTGCCACACGCCATTATCCCTCCCGTTTCCGACCCCAGTTCCCTTGTATGGCCGGAATCACCTGGCCACCCGATGATGCCGTGTTGATGGCTCATTGACGTGAGAAAAACTAATTCAACTTCGGGCCACCCAAAGACAGGGAGGGAAGAAACGGCACAAAAAGGACACAAAATAAATAAAATATCCTTTTTCACACATAAAAGCACCTACAGCAGGAGGGTGCTAAGGTTGCACCGGAGAGGCAGGGAGTTGCAATCGCAAATAATAAATCGGAGCATTCGTAGAGGAGGCAGCTGACAACGAACGAACGAACGGACGCCAGCCTGGAAAGGCAATACAGATAGGATCGGCCTGCCGTTAGAAGCCTTAAGTCAAACGGTTGCACACCTCCCCACAACAATATTGCCTCTATAGTGGCTGTGCATGGACTCTTTTGCTGAAGTTCGGCAGACGACACGCCACGCAAACCAGAACCAGGACCAGCAGCCAGGACGAGCACGAGGCGGCCTAAAGGAGCCAACATTCAATTTCAAGTTCTGCTCGATCTGATAATCTAAACCGTGCGCTGAGGCGAGGCAAACGATTGCACCGTTTTGAGTTTGCTTCTTTTTCAAGCCAGGCCACGCTACCGTAGGCCACGGCCACCTTCGTGCCTTGAAGGTGGCGCGATGAACGTACTATCTGGCGTCAGGTATTCAAGGGCAGCTCCTTCGACCAATAAAGTACTGCGCTCCCTCAGGCTGGAAGATGAAGAGCGCTAAATATTCGGGGGAGGCCAAGAGCATAAACAAGACATAAATTCCCGCACCGGTGCTACGCTGGCTACGTCTGTGGCCACAAGGTGTCGCTGCACGTGGCGAAAAATTGAAGAATTAGAGTACGGGCGCGACAGGGCATTGCGCTTTGGGCAAGGCTGTGATGGTAGTAACCGAATGGTGGGCGGATACGAATCCTTGGCCAGGCCCATGGAGGCGCTGCTGATTTATGACAGTTTGACATAATAAATCCGAGCTTCGCGGGCAGCCACAAGGTAGTGGCTTATTCAAGGTCATGACAACGAGCATTACAATATCATCGTTTGACCGAAACCTCGCCCAAGTCAGAGGGAATAGGAAAATTCGGTAGTTGCCTTGATCCTTCCGGAATTCTGGCGGTGCTTGACTTTTGGTTGAACTTTTGTCCTTGACAAACAGAAGAATTACTCCTATTGGGCATAAAAACATACCATTGGATGCTTGAAGGCCTAATGCAACCCAAATCACACAAATTATGATGCTGGAAATCTCTTGTTGGTAATCAGATGACCACTCAATCTTATTAAATCATTTACTATGCGATGGTTGGGTCACAGAAATATTGACTCTAGGACATTTAAACCATCCTCTGTGGTCAATTTCTAGTGCAGAAAGGTCCGTTTCGAGCTTCACGTCAAACAATCTGTTGCCCTCAAACGCTGACGATACCGTGCCATTCGCTTTGCTTGTCCCCGATTGGCATGTCACATGCAACGTGATAGACTCCTAATCTTGATTATCCTTTCCATTTCTCCGCTGTTTAAGAAGTCCCAAGACCTGAAGCAGCTCGATGTGATGGATTCGGTAGTGAAAAGTTTGCTTAATGATTCCAAAACACGAAGGTCCATGACAAGACGGGGCTCATTCCTCAGCCACTCAACATTGGCATTTATGGACAGAAGGATGGCTAAGTGACACCTCAATCACAAGTTACAGGTGCTGGGAAAGGTGTTAATTTGAGTATTAACAGCGTATACTAAGGCCGCCGTTTTTCACCACGTTGGTAGTGGTATGCAACAGAAGAGCTTTCGTCGAGCTTTTGGAAGAGCTTTGCCAGAGCTTAAAAAAAAGTGAAGGGTTAAGTGGGAGGTGGGTGGTATCCTCATGGAGGAGCTATTTTTACTGGTAGAAGTAAGGTAACTAGTTTTTCATATTTAAATATTTTCCAACAATATACAACAGTTGACCAAAAAAGACACTTCGTTCATGCTAAATATTGTTAGTTATTTAAATGTATGTGCCTTTTATGATTTTATGATTATCATTTATGCAACGAAGTGCACGAAACGTGGTATAATCACCTGTACTCAATCTTTGGTCCCAGATACTCGACGGGAAGCACCTCGACGTCGTACAGCTGTTTAAGCTTCGACTTGCGAAACCTCACTTTCTTCCGTCCTCCCCCATTCCGTCCACCGGTCGCTGTCCGTGTGCCCGTCCCACCACCCGCCGAGTCACCGTTGTTGAAGTCGTCCTGGATCAGCTGATTGCCCGAAGCGAAAATCGATGGCAAGCTTGAGGTCCGTTCAGAGAGTCCATTGTAACAGGCGTCGTTACCGTAACCGTTTCCTTCGTCACTGCGATTGATAAAAAGAAACCAAACATTATCTGGATGGCGTGATAAGTGCTTTCCCTTAAAAAAAAATAAAAGGTATGAAGAAATGAACAGAATTCTACCAAAACAAAATATTTCCTGAAGCTAAAAGTCTTCACAATTCCTCTACATTCATTATACCAGCCTATATCAACCCTTTCTTGGCTTGACCGAGCCCAACGGTAGCACCGAATGTGCCACTTGTTGCTGCGGCTAGCCAGCCTGCTCCCCATCAGCGCTACCAAGCCACGAGAGTAGCCACCGTTCGCTGCCGTACTGTCGTCGAGAGCCCCGGGTCTTTCACCGCAGACGACGCATACATCTCACTTTATTGCCATTACGAGGCCCCATAACATATCCGCACATTTAACGACACCGAATTCCTCCAATGTCACGAAATATCGACAAAATAGATTTCCCAACGTGCGGCCAACGATCATTCGGTGGTGCTGGAGTGCGCCCTTAGCCGGTGGTCGAGTCGGTTGCCTCCGAAAGAACGGAACCGTTGCCCTTGTTGGTAGTGGGCATAGGCATTTGATTCTCCTTCGCAGAAGCAAAGCGATCGACTATTCCGCGTGCGCCTGTATTGCAATCGCGCGACATAAGCAGTAGCTACACCACCTGCCCGTTCTCCCGGCCATTGGCCCGGCCACTCTACGCACCACAGCGCATATATGCTCCGTCGCTGGAGGTCACACCGTCAGCATTTGCATATTTTTCGTTCTGAATGGTTAAGGCGGAGAACGATTGTTTTGTACAATTTTTCTATTGCACGACTCTACTGCACCTTCCAGCCGCGAGCCGCTATTGACGAACAGGATTTTCCCGTCAATTGTCTTCGACCTCCGCAGGTTTTGAGCTTTGATGTCGATTCCCACATGCGGCATATGATTTATGGCATCGGGATTGCGTGTCTGTGTTTTTTCGAGTTCTCCACACACTCATTCTCCGGCTCAAGTGGCGAGGACCTTCTTCGTATTGATTGTGCGCTACGATTGTCATTTGC
The DNA here is from genome assembly GCF_943734665.1 of Anopheles aquasalis. NCBI lineage: Eukaryota > Metazoa > Arthropoda > Insecta > Diptera > Culicidae > Anopheles > Anopheles aquasalis. The sequence continues at coordinate 86,070,786 of NC_064877.1, forward strand.
AATGAGTTTACAAGACAAATTTATTCAAGTGAGAAACACTCTTCGTTTAGTAGTACAAACTAACAATCATTGGGTGGAAAATTACTCCAATGTTCAAGAAAGAACGGATGTAGAAAAGGGGAAGCGATTGGCCAACAATTGGCCTATCAAACATACAAGTGCACCGCCATTCTGCGTCGCCTGTGACACACATAGGGTGTGATTTCCCGTGAAACGTTTCACGAACAGCCACACAACCTTCACATCAGAGCCACAACGAGGCCAAGCGACGGCCCTTTTGCATACCCCGTGCATACCGGGTGCAGTTGCAAATGACGCGAAATGCATCATGCTGCTGCTGCTGCGAACGCTCGCCTCGTTCTCTGATGGGTATAGCATGTTTTAGGTCAATGCTCCTGTTTAGATTTTGATCCACCAGTCCTTAATAGTATCAAACAACCTATCAATATCAAGGCTGCACTTCTCAGCGCGCTCAGCCATCTGCTTTTGTTCTGTTCTGTGAAACGCGATTTTCCTAAGGGGAAAACCATTCAATGCACCACAACAACAATGAAAATTTCACAAAGAAAAGGGAAACATTAACATTCTGGCACGTTGAAAGCCACTAAATTCTGTTCAGTTCCACATCAACACAACTCCTGGGCACGATGAAGTGATGAAGACAGTGGCACAAAAGAGCACGCCGACTAATAAAATCGACTTAGCACGCGAGCACATCATAAAGAGCCAATATATATAACTACAATAAAAGTAAACTGCTACCACACATCAACACACATTAACAAAAAGGGGCAAAAACGAAACGATATGACGAACTGAAAAGTCAAACATCGCCATAGCTCATAAAGTGTGAAAGTTTGGACGGGATCAACATCGTTTGCATGATAGTTTGCTGAGAATGGGGATGATGTTGATCGTGCTTACCCCTGGCCGGCCGTTTTCCGTACTCCAGCGTACGCCGATAGCCAGCCGGCTACCTTCAGCGAGTCCTGGCCGCTTTGCTTCTGAGCTTCCCGGCCCAGCAGCTGGTCGATGGTGCCCCAGAAGCTGTTGGCATTCATCTTTCAGTCACCGTTTGGCCACGAAAAACTAACACGCAAACTAACACCCTATCCAGGACACAGCGTGCTTGAGAATCCTTGCTGCCTCTTCATCCATGTGTTATCAGTACGATGAAGCTGAGCAAACACACCGGAACACTACATTGAAGGTGACACCAGCACACACATGAACAATAAAATCAACGCCCGTCGTCGCCACCCCCCCCCGCCACTGGCTAGGCCAATAAATCATCGATAATTAATATTCCCGTCCGTTCGTTCGGCCATTCACTTTCCTACCGACAGGTGACAGGTTCCAGGTCATTACTGGGACATGGGCTGCGTTGTTCGCGGTTGGTTTATTGGAACGTTTTCATCAATACTTGACAGGCACTCGAGTGGCACGAGGCGCCGCTCTCCACACACAACCACACAAACCGTTCATAATTGGTTGTGTAAATTATTTATTCTTTCCCGCTGAGGACCGAGGAATTTGCGGTCCCTTAGGCAAAGGACACAAATTGTTCTTGAAAAGTACCAGAAGAACTTTCTAGTTTTTTTTCAACAACGATACTAATGGTGGCGTTTCTCCTTCGGTTAAAGAACAGCAACAAAAAAAACTTTTCACAAAAGACACTCTCCACCAGACAGAACGCCACATATACCGGATGATTGCCAACGCGCTCCGGTATACTAGCGCAAAGCGCGCGTCGTACACTTCACCGATTCACGCTGCCATCCGTACTGACGCTCCAAATGATCCAAACAACCGACCGATGCCATCAGGCAAAAAAGCTCTAGCCGGAGGTCCTTGCGGTACCCACCAGCCCACCATCCTCATTCCCTCCGTAGCCCACCAACCCGTAGTAGACAGTTCGAAGCGAGCAAATCATGATGGCATGAGGCCAGGCCTCACGTCGGTGGTGTTCTGTCGAAAAGAAGGATGGTAAAGCACGACGCTCAGTATTCACAGTGATTGGGGGAAGGTCGATGGGAGAGAGAGAGTGCCACCATTCGCCCCCACTAAGCACCCCGTCACACCATGCCTAGACGGCACCGGTCCTCCCACAATTCCCTCCCACCTTGGGGGTCACAGGTCGTCGCATTCGTCGGTAGCCAGAGCTGTGAACTTTTCACGGCGACGGTGCATCGGAAACGTGTGTGGCACTCACAACATATGTCTTTCAATTTGCAAACTATAGCGAAGAATTTCATGTAAGGAGTTCTGGTTTGGAGCGAGTGTATTTGTGAAGGATGATAGGAGTGAAACTACGGAAGGGAAGCGTTTGACGTGCTGTTTAGTAACGTATTTATAAATATGTGAGATCGATCAAATCATTTTAAAAATGTTTTTAGAAACTACAGCTTCTTTGAAACATTTTAATACAATCAATCACAATCATAATTTATAAATAAATCGATATCAATTGCTTGTCATTTCTGTATTCCGCCTTTTTTTTAGCAAATATTGAGATCATTTAGATTTCAACTTGGCAATACTTAAGATGCTTTTAGATTATGAGATATCAAGAAAAAGTGAGTTCCAAACAAGTTAACTTATTTGTTGAAATGTATCCATATTTTATCACACTCAGCAATACATTTTTTTTTAACATGTAGCCGCACTTTTTAAATCTACTCATTAAAATGTGACGGCTACATTAAAACACAATCCCTCACACTAAAACCATTACGGCTGCTAGGTGCTACGGATAGAAACAATGACGGTTGATTATGATTATGGCAAAAGGGGCTATCACCTGCATTCCCATTCCCATCCCTAGCATTACATCCACCTCCGTCGCCCCATTCCGAACTGAAAGCTTAATCAAGCTGTCAGTTGGGATGCGTCCCACTTTCGGGACCTTCCTGGATATCATTCCAGACCCAACACTCACCCTCCCTTCGCCACAGGAATACTGAACCTGGGCGGAAAATGGCGCGCCAACAACCAACACCGAGCGTCACGCAATCGAATTACTTCGATAAAAGCGGGCGACGGGTGCTGCTGCTCCACTTACTGCCAAGCTACCTTTGATTGTCTTTCCGAAAAGGAAGCAGCGAAGGATTTGTACAAAGAGTGAGACAGACTGAGTGCGAGAGCGAGTGAGTGAGAAAAGATTTTCCTTTGGGCTATGTGACTGGTTGCTAGCCGCAAGCTTTAGTAACCTGCTGTCCTGTCCCCTTCCAAACATACCACCACAGTAAGAACTAGAAGTAACAGTCGGTGTTTTGTGGGCGCGTAGAAACCGAAGAAGAACAACTTGTACTCACGCATAGATGACACTTGGCCGTTCCCACCAGCTATTCGAGGTGTCAATTTGATCGTGCTGAAATTGAAAACGCGAAACCCCGGACGACGGAAGGTGAAAGGTGGAGCCATTGCTTCTTGCAGTATTCTTTAGAAACAATCAAACTTACCGAGGCCATGGATAAATTCCTTTGTTCTGCTAGCGCTTCCCTCTTGACTGAACCTTCCTGTAAATGTAAAACCAATTCACTAGACGCGCCTTCGCAAATCGCTCTTCCAACAACTCGCTTATACCGATTAGACTACCCGAACAAATTACACGACGTAATGCGGTGTTACCCGTTGGCCAGCACACCACACCACACCATCAATCGACGACAGCACCCAAGACGGCAGGCAAGATTTGACATTTATGAGTGGCGCGAGCGGGAGAAAATTTATTTTTATCACCGTCAATGTTTACTACGATGCCAGCTAAGTCTACTCTAATTCAAAAGTCAGCCGCCGGTACCGCCTGCCTACTGCTACAGGCACTCCGCGGGCCCGTTGCCGTGAAGGACGTCATTATCCTTTGCCACCTGGCGAGGCATAGCCCGAGAACACACCCTTCACACAACAGCTAACGCTCTGACCGATCGCCTCCAATTGAGCGATCTCATTTGCAATGCCGATGTCGGTCCCGGGCGGCTCCACGTCGGGCACCGGGGCATTTGCATGCAGGTTCCTTACCAGCAACCGTGTACGCAAGCACTGGAAGCACTTCTTAATAGCAGACCAACGCGGACACGGGGGGGGGGGGGGAGAGATCAGCAGAGTTTATGGACATATAATAGGTGTTTGGTGTGGTGGCGGTGTGTCCGGTTCCAACCACTCAGCCAACGATTGTCCAATAAAGAATCAAGTAATCCTGGAGCTGCTGCTGCTGGTGCTGCTGCTGCCGCAGTACCGCTACTGATTGGTGATTTGTCATCTGTTGCAGTGGCGAGATGGTGGACCGGACAGCATTGGGAACAGATTGGCTAATGCCCGGGAATAGTTATCACTGCCCGAAGCCTGCGGCTCTATTAAGACAGAGCCGGAGCTGTGTAAAGCGATTACAATCTGATGCTTTTAACCCTAATCCTCATCGGTCGATCGCGCATAATCATGATTGAGAAACCCCTTTTGGCAGTGGCTAGGCTGTGCTGACGGATTGGTTAAAAGCGATCATCGATAGCATCGTTGACCTACCCGTGGACCTCCATTCTTGATTGATCTAGGATCCAGTGCAGTCCAGGAAGCCATGGTGGTGCCGCAAACAACCGCCTTATGATTTTGCGATGCCAATGATCGGTACAGATTGCAGGGTAGGGCAGAGGCTCGCGCTAAACGATCATCACCGGTAGGTACAACGAAAACTCGTGTAAAGCGATCGCGCCAACAATCTGGTTTGAGGCAGACGCGAGCCACACAAAGCATATCAGAAGAGGCCTGGCATCGTAGGGCAGAGCGGAGGATCGGCTGCTCTCCTACGGAATGTGGCCAACCGCCTCGCGTCGTCCGGTCCGGTGGTCCGGTCCTCGGTGTAGAAAGGCGGCAGTAACCTTGATTCTGTTTGCTGTCGGTGTTGTTCTTTTTCCTTTTTTTCTTTTTGTATTTACTTATGCTCTCGTTCGTTTTGCTTCCCTCTCTGCCTGCCTCGTGGCTGAAGATTGAGTTGTGTGTCTTGGGCTTGTCCATTAATTGGCGTTTGGTGCGTTGCATGTCGAATGTTGGCTGGCGGTACAACAACGCGCAGTTATAACAATTAATAAGAAACATATAAAAAAAGAGATCATTAGCTTGGTTTTGTGGATGTGACTGTAATAAAAATTTATGGAATATTACGCCTAGTACGCAGGTTACTCCTGCTTTGATCATTTCAACATCGATCGGCAGTCATTTTTCGAACTTCCTTCCAACGCTCGAGTGTCAGCTTGATCGCTTGGCTAGATTCTTGCAGCGTAAAACCCCCCTAGGGAGCAAAGGAGTTGTCCATGTTGACACAGCAACAACAAACAAGTGGGCAGCATACGAATCTGCGTACACTGTGCGCCCGCATGTGTATGGGTGCTTCGATGTTCGATTGCTCGTAAATGGTCCACCAGCAGACCTTACCGTTCATTCCTTCTCTGGTGTGCGGAAATGCTCCGCTTTTAGCTGCCCCAGCATACCATACCAAGGAGGGGGGCTGGGGGACAACCGGTGGGCGCCGGTAAGAACATAAGAGATACACACAGGGGCGCGCGCGCACACACAGATGTGTGCACACCCTGGACAATGGTCGCTATGCGGGACCCCCCTAGTAAAAAACTAGTTTTCTGGCTCCACCACCGATCACCGATCGCCAAATGCGCAGTTCTTCGTGCACCACAGCATCACTGCTGGAATCGCAACGCAAGGCACACCGTGTATGCGCAGGTTCTGGTTCCTTCGCTGCTCCCAGGGGCGTCATTCGATGGTGGTCAGTCCTTGCGAAGGTGGACCGGCCAACCAGGAGTACCTTACCGGGTGCGAACCAGACCATTAAGTAATCTTTTGATTAAACAATCGTTCCCGCTTTTGTCTTACCTTAAACTCGCGCACCCAGTTGCTGAGCAGCGACGGAGTAAAGGCTGTAAAAGGAAACTAGAAACTCTGGACACGCCGCACCATTGGTGACACCTTCGAGCGGAGCTACCTCATACATATGGGCATATGGGAGAACGTCGAGACCGTCGAGAACAACGGAAATGTCGTAATACCGCGCCAAACACCAAACGATAAGCTTCTAGAGAGCTCCAAAAGCGAGCGCTCGTTTCGTTTTCGAACGCATTACGCGACTCGAACTCGAACTTTTATGGACACACGCAAGCGCAGTGACGCATGAAATGAAGAGTTGAGAGCTCGGTGGGCCACTGATAGTGGCTTTCCATCAAAATTCGATTTCCGCTAATGTGTCCGCTGTTGAAGGAAATCCTTAACGGTGACCTCTAGCTTCCGGACCGCTAACTATCGCTACCGAGGTAGTCGACAGCACTGAGCGCTGACCTAACGAGTACCAAACCACCAGTGTGACCGACCTTCCGCACTTGCAGTGGTGTCGACATTTGACCGATTGCGCATCCGAAACCGATCGTCTTATAAAAACGATCGCTCACCGAATTTTCCGATCAATCCGTGATCATCCATCGCAACAGAGTGCACGGTACACAGAAAAACGGCAGTGAGTGAACAAACAGCAACAAACAAAATGAAGGTTAGTGTCCAGCGACAAAGGCAGAAGATACAAAGTGATGATCCTTCTCTGATTTGATCAATTCTCCTTTTTTTTGCAGGTGCTTTTAGCAGTGTTTTCGGTGCTAGCGGTCACTCGTGGCCAGCTGATTGATCCATACGCGAACGAAGGGTTGCTACCGTACAACGGTTGGCCACAGCAGCCACTCCTGCAGAATCTGTTGAATCCGTACGCCGTGTATCCGTTCCAGCAGCAGCTGCCACCAGTTCCGTTTGCCCCTCAGCCTTATCCTCTACTTCCGGTCGGCCAACAGCTTCCCCCGGTGCCCGTTCCCTTCCCCGCTCAGTATCCTCTGGCAGGGCAGCAGTTGCCACCGACGGTAAATTATCAGCTACCGTTGCCACAGCAACCGAGCTATCAGCAGATGCAGGTAGTACGTCACGGACTGCCACACTCCGATGCCGCGGCCGTATCCTATTCGTCTCTGAGCTACAACAATCCACAGGCACCGCTGCAGCAGACGACCACCACTGGTGCATCGATCGGAAGCCCTAAACCTCAAGCGGTGACAGTTCCGGCGAGTCCGGTCAACGGTGCCACGGTTCCAGTGACGCCAGCCGTTAGCCCGGCCGTCGTTAAGGACATTGCTACGTTCGGAACGGAGTATGGAACTGGAACGGATAAATCCCCGGTAGCTCGGTACGAGGCCATCAATGCGGGTTCGGTACATGTCGCGCCCTTACCCGGGCACACCGTCGATCAGAAGCTGATCGCACCGGGTACGGCTGAGCAGAAAGCGTAGAGGTGCAGACTAGTGTCGATTGGAGGCTTAAGACATATTTTGTCTTTTTAATAAAAACGGTTCCTGATTCTCTGTTTGTTGATGTTTAAAGGAGTGCGAGTTTGTGTTACTGGGACTTCCACATTAATACTCTTGGTATTTGTCTCTCATTGGCGTATTAGCTGGCGTCTATGTAGGTTAGAGGATAACTAGAGCATCCATCATTCAGCGGAATCATAGTGATTTACAATTATTGGCAATTTATAGCACTGCTTCAGCTGCTAACTCGCCGGCACGGCAATACCGCGATCGTTATCTGTAACAAGCCAGCGCTAGTGGGTGACCTTCAGATTTTGCCATTGTTAGTGGCTTGTTAGTAATGCTGATGAAACGAACCACTTTGCTGTCGTCATATGGTGTGGTCGGCCAGGTTGGCGCAGAGGCCAAGGCGCTGAAACACCTTTAGGGGCTCAACACAACCAACCACCAGCCACCTTCCAGCCATCGCCTGCTGGTCATCGTAGCAGGCTAACACCCGCTCACAACGAAAGAGAACAGTGGTGACATCGCCATTCGCCTTCGCCTTCGCTCGGCTTTTATTAAATTTATTTATCTAATTTGTTCACCTCTCAGTTTTGGTTTCGTTCGTTCGCTTGTCACCGTTCCGCCACCGCCATCGAAGGCGATGCTGAGTTACGAAAATGAAAGTCAAACATTCCATCGCTGCGCTATATGCAAATACCGTTGCTGCTTCTAATGCTGTTGACCCTTCCGCACTCGGCCAATCGGTAAAACCGAAGTTTTTCCTCGCCAGGCTCCATTACTCGCGGCTATCGCAGTGCCATAAATTTAGCCCGCTCGCGGGCGCGCTCGCACATTATACTCCCACACCGCTAGCTGATCAATACCACCACCTCCACCCCATTGCTGCAGTCACATTTCATTTCCTTGAGGTTGTTCTGGTGTTTTCTGGTGCAATTTCTGGTTTTCTACTATCAGCCATAGTCACCGGTCGGCCATCTAGTGTTCCGATTGATCACAGATTGCCGCGCCACCCGTCCAAACATCGATCCCTCGATCCAAAGCCACCTCCTTGTAGATCGAAATTGTGAAATTCTGTTTTCGTTGCACCTTGCGACCTCTGCGCGCGTGGTCGCACGTACTCCTACATTCTGTCGCGTGCACCGACCTGTCGTCCTGTGGTGGCGCAATATGAGGAAAAGCGAGCAAATTCTCCGAAAAACCGGCTCCGAACGGGGTGCTGTCGAGTCGAGATCATGTCGCCGTATGGGGTTGCCAGGCGTTCGATCTAGGGAGAAGGAGTGGAGCAAGCTTTAAATGCGAACTGGACTGTTGCCCTGGATCATGTATTGGTATCCAGGAAATGATCATGTTACCGTGGTTTGATTTGCAGACTTCAGTTTGATCTTAGTTACAAAACTGACTGATCATTAATTGGTCGATCTTAGGGGATCTTTGGGGCACAATTAACCGAACCATCTCCTCCAGAGCTGCTCTACATCTCCTGATCTATCGTAACTCTAATTAAGTTTCGCCATCCAACCACCACACTTCGACAGCAGGAATGTGCTTCACACCTTCGCTACCAATGTCCAATTACCGCGCAAATTCGCAGCCCAGCAGCACCGCTAAATGGAAAATGAGGCAACAGCGATTAATGTTTAATAAAATTTAGAAAAAAAAATCGCAACACCAGCATCCACCGGCTCGCGTGCTCGGTTCATTCACCATTCCCGGTGTTGCTCTCGGTTTGTGATCAACAAAGTTTAACCAACACACACTCGTCCGCACACACGTGGTGCACCGTGAAGGGGTGTAAGAGGCCCCCACCAGCTTGAACAACCCCCGGAAAGCGAAACGCGACCACAGCCTGCGCGTAAACGCGAATAAAAGCGAAAGCTAAGGCCGCGCGGCTTAGCGTAGCGAGCGTGCCGAGCGCGACAACGCGCCAAACCGATCGTCAAGATCAATGTCACATACCGATCGCGCTGGAATGGTGGTGGAGGGGCGGTGAGGATGCAATGGGGTGGTCACGGTGTTTGCACCAGGCCGCCAGCTCTTGTTGGCCCTCTTTATCTTTATTTTCTTTCGCCCCCCTCCGGCATGCAACGTTGGGCCGAGAAGTCGAGGAAGTCGGTACGATCTGGTTTGCGCTTGCGATCGAAAGCTATGCGGTGTGCAGCATGCTGCATGCAGACACTTAGCCTTTGGTGTCGCATTGTTTGTTGTTGTTTTTTTAAGAGGATTTCGGTGTTCCCCGCGAGCCATAAGTTTGCATGATTGCGGAGAGTTGGTGATAAAGTGTCACGAAATTTGTCGTATTACCGTTCAGGCCGGAGAACAAATGATAATAGACGGCCCTGGAGGCAGTGCTTTCGGTCCGAAGTGGCATTTAAGGAAACAGTTGCAGCGACTGCAGGTTGGCGACTGCAGAAACCAATCGACGCAGGCCGGTTATTTATACTGGTTTGATCCCGTTCGATTCGAATGTCCAGTGCTATTCCAAATAAATGCAGAATTACTTTAATTAGATTCCTAGAGCAGGTTTCTTGGGAGTCGGCTGTAACTATTCGACAAACTTGCTGACGTCATCAATCAGCAACGAATGTTATCTGTAAGTCCTACACTGGTACGGTGTGTTCTCGTTATGGCCATCAGCTGACAAACGATACAGTATATCTTACATCACAATCCACCATCCGCCATTCATCACCGCTCGATCTACACACGATGTAATGGAGATCATACTGACACTTCAATAGAGGGAGGGGGGGGGGGCTCCATTAATTTATGCTTAATAATTATTGTAATCTAATTCCTCTGCCGAACCGTCGAACGAACCCCGCCAACCGGTCCTAAAATGGAGCCGCATCTCTCAGTGTCAGCGTCTAGACCAGGCCAGGTCCACCACCAGGAGGAATCATTGCAGTCCCCCCGGGAGGGTGCTGATGAAACTGTCCACCATTCTTGGGCGATCCGGCAGCGCTAGCGCTCTGACGGAGGCCCTGTATTACGCGAGTAAATTTATTCAACAAACCTACGAGCACACCTCGACTGCAGTTAGAACCGGAATCTTCTGCCAGGAAGGTCTGATATAAATAGGCCGCACCAAGGTCCCAGCACTCATCAGATTCTGATCTGCAGTGTCAAACGCTAGTTGTTCTGTACAATCCCGTCCCGGTCCAGTGTGATCATTCGCATTCAACTTTAACATCCTTTCCAAAGACAGCTCTACAAAATGAAGGTAAAGGATGATTTTTCTACAGGAACTTTTGGCCCTAGAAATGGATTATTAGGTACCAACATCGACACAGCAGTTCTAGTGGATAACAGACTGTGCGATCCTTCGTTTCTCCCACAGTGCATCGTCGCTCTCGTTGTCCTGGCAACTGCGCTGGTTGCTGAGGCTGGTGTTATTCCGTGGTTCTTGCCACCAGGAGTAGTCATTCCCGGTGCCACCGTAATCCAATCGAACCCGGCACCAACGGTACTGGCCCCTTACCCGATTGCTGTCGATGTTTCCGGAGGGCACGCCGTGATTCTGGCGGCAGCACCGGCTGCCCCAGCCGTCGTTGCTGTTGCACCGGCCGCACCAGCGCCCGCACCAGCACCGGAACCATCTGCCACGGCCGTATCGGCGACGCGTGGTGCCGTCCACGTTGCACCCCTGCCAGGGCACAGCGTTTCCCAGACCCAGCTTAATCTGGCACCAGCTCCAGGATCAGAGTAACTGACTAACTAGCTCCTGCTTGACCGACAACCCCGTGAAGTGAACCGTGCCAATCCTGACCCAGTATTCGGCCAACAAACTGGCCAAACACGTCCGGCAAAAGCTGGTACTAGCTGCCATTCGACCACCGGGACGCGCGTTCCGATGGCACACAACTTATACCCTTGAATGCTCCAATAAATGCAAGCTTGCTGCAAGCCAACCAATTCGAGCCCTTCACCAAGTGTTGAGTCGCTAGTCACTCGATACTTGCTATCTGTTTGATAAGTTCACAGATCGATGTCAGAGATATCGGATACTAATGATGGATCACATCATCACAGCGATGATCGTTAGACAAGCCACTAGGCACTAGGTTTGAGGTCAAGTGCAGGCGACACAGCTTTCACTCTCCGCTCGCATCTCTCGCTTCACACACCAGTTGTCACTGTCGAGTGGCACTCTTCATGAAGCGGTTCACCTGCTATCACCGAGGCGGGTCGCAAAGCAATTGCGTCAGGGTCGGTATTGTGCAAGCTTTGACTCGTCCGAGGCACCCACACAGCGCGTGAGGTTACCTCAGCACGGTCAAACCCAATTTCGACGTTTCTTCGTTATAAAACGTGTCCAGTGGTGGCGAAAATGATGCAGACCGATCACGACCAGCAAACTGAACGCAATTCGTCCGATAGCAGCAGCAGCAGCAGCAGCAGTATCCGAAACTAAAATTGGCACCACAATCCACTATGCAGGTGAGTCCTGGCGCTTTCATGGTTATTCTTAACAACACTCAAAGGCACCTCGATCTACTAATCACATTTTCCGTCTTTACAGAGTGTTGCGGTGATCGCGCTTTGTGTCACTTTTTGGACCGTCACCAATGCTGATACTCCTGCCCTCTTTACTCCCTATCAACCGTTACATCCACTCGATGAAGGCTACTTCTTACAGGCGCAGCAACCGAAAGGAATCTGCCACGTGGAAACCGGATTACTGCAGCAGCATCCTTTCGTGCACTTTCCCGATGAACACACGTACGCACACTACAACTACCACCATCCGGTTGGTGGAGCTGTAGTACCGCTTCACGTGACACCATATTACAACCAGCAGCAGCAGCATCCGCAGCAGCCGCACCAGCCATTCTTACCGCCATCGCACTATGTGACCTTCGTACCGGGTCCTAGCTCGTTGGTCGCTTATGTTCCCGTCCAGCGTGGCTCCCAAGGTCCCTGGGCAGTACCGAATGTGTTCATCAAAGGACAAGGCTACAGCACCAACCAATACGTCGCTCCGTCGGTAATGAAGAAACTCCTGGGACAAG
>NC_064877.1:86088146-86100646 GCF_943734665.1 Anopheles aquasalis
TTCCTCTCTAACCTTCCAAACGAGCACATTGAGGATCCGCGAAGTTTGAGCATCCAAAACTAAAAGTTTTAATTAACTAATCACTTTCAACCAACCGCCGCTCAAGAAACCGGCAAGAAATGGAACGCAAAATTCGAACGGCTGACAGGGAGTGTCCCTTCTATTCATCGTGTGTTCCGCTCGACTGCTCACGATTTGGATGCGTGGTTGGTTGAGTCGCTTCGGTCCAAAGACGTTTAGCTTAATGGTATTCATTTATTACCTTAATAATGAACAAAATATATAAAAAAGAAGGGAAATTCTTTGTCGAATTATTGTGTCGCTTTTATAACCATTTTGTTTTTTTCGCATGGTCGCAGGAACTTTATCGTGCACGTCTATCAAATTGTTAAAATTTTGACAAAACATTCTGAATATTCATCAGTAGCATCTCTTGTTGTTTGAAATCGAGCTTCAACGAAACCAAGGTTCTGTAAAACCACTCATTTAGGATCCAGATATCAAAATAACACCTTAGCAAACCCTTGTGTCCCTATTCCCAATTTGCCATCTCATCATTCCCGAAAGAAATACACACAAAGCGAACAAAATTTATGAGAAAATGTGAAATGATTTTTGCGTTTTGTTTATTTGGAAATTCCGTGATGACTCGCCCGCTCCCGAATCGGCTGACACCCCGCAAAAGGGGCCTGCAATCGAATCGCGGTCGGTGGTTTGGGGATAGCACAATTTCGACTGATAGGACGATAGGACGAACCAAGACAAGAAAGACAGACGAGACGTTCCGCGGCGTTTGGGGTGGTTGACTTGGAGATGGCGATCCTCCGTTTAGATGGTTCCTGGAGCCGGCGCCAGGTTGAGCTGCTGCTGGGAGACGGCATGTCCTGGAAGGGGCGCGACATGCACCGCACCTCGGGTAGCAGTGACGGAGGTGGCTCCCGGCACCACACCGGCATGGTGAGCGACCGAAGCGGCCGGCCCATGATGCGGTGCAGCAAGGATGGCAGCATGATGGGGAGCAGCCCACAGAGCGGCGTGCGGTGCGTACGCTGGCAGAGCGGCGTGGATGGCCGAGTGCGAGATCGCACCGTACGGATGGGCCAGCACGTTCGACTGGATCACGGTCGGGGCTCCCAGATGGCCATATGGCCAACCACCGTACGGCAGAAGTCCAGCTTCCGAAACAACGGCCAGGGCCAAGATGACTGCAGCTACCATGCACTGAACGGAAGAAGAAGAAGAAAAAGAACAGGGAAAAAGGATATCAGGAGGAATGTCTCCACCAGGAATTGAGACTCCCGAATGCACCAAACGGGAACCTACCTTCATGATTGGTTTTTGGTTGGTTTTGGGTTGGTGAGGGCTGTTGTTTCGGTGTGGTTCGCTTGGAACGATTGAATTAATTATGATGCCTTACCGGAGCGTACGGTTCGGTTTTTATACAGAAAAATCTCCTTCTCTCTCGAACGAGAGATCCGATCCGATTTCGCCCCGCATCGAGAAGTACTACGATCGCGACCTCGCCATAGTTGAATTACTCGGTCGGTTACGGCTGCGGTCCAATTGTGTACCAACTACCATCACTACTACCACCGACCGATCGGGGCCTGGCCGGAGGTTTCCTATATACTTAAAGATTCTTTCACTTCAACGGAAAGCGGGGCTGGCCCCCTAGACCCCTCTAAGATCGATGTCGGTCGGTTGCACGGGCCTCGCTCTCTGGGCTCTGTCACTCCCACTCTCCTATTGCCTACCGCCAATCGCCGATCGCCGATCTTCCTAGACTGGGCGCAGTGCATGTGCAGCGCGCGAGCTGCACTTAGAATGCACTGCACCTTCCGCCCTGGGGTGGGGACTACTATATGCACGGCTCAAGCGGTTCGATCTGGCTCCAGCGGTCACCGTGGACATGCAGTTATGTAGTGTACGCCGTGTGCTCACTGTTGCGCTTGATTGAGTTTGGGCTCAGGGGGCAAAAGGCGTTAAAAATGGATCACTGAACTTGAAAAACCCAACTCTTCCTTCATACAGTGGGACTCACCACCAAGAACCTTCTGCAGTCCCCCGACAGAGAGAGAGAGAGAGAGAGAGAGAGAGAGAGAGAGAGAGAGTTCAATCGCTGAACGCTAAACGCTCATCGTCATCGCCCCTTATACTATGTACTGGCTGCCGAGTGGCGTGATGCCCGGAATGCCGGTGGGGCCAGGTGGGCTGGTGGGTCTTTTCCGCGATGGCAACATCGGGGACCTTGGCGAGAACACCCGGTAAGGGCCGCCAGTGAGGTCGCGGTACATTGGCAAGTTCTGCGCAGGTTTGAAGTGGTCGCCACGTTGTTTATACGCTAACGAGCCGGTAAAAGTGATCCACTCACTCACGTATGGTGGCCCCCTTTTTTGCCCGGTACTCGGGGTGGACATGGTGGCTGACACCTCGCGCCGAGGTGTTCTGGAAGCCCGTGGCCTGACCGTACATCGGTATAAATACCTTTTGGTGCGCTTCGGTTAAGCATCACAATCAGTTCAAACGTCCGATCGAGCAGATCATTACCATTGAGTAGCTTCAGTGTTCAGCACACGAACCACAAACACTCCAATCATCATGAAGGTAACGGCCTCAAAGGGGCGGAGAGAGTTAACAGAGTGACAACAATGTTCCCTTTTTTTTCGTCCTTTCCATTCAGTGCGCCATCGTTGCCGTCGTTCTGGCTCTGGCCGTCGTCTCGGAGGCTGGAGTGCTGCCATGGGGCTGGCCATACGGTGGTCTGCCAGCGGCTGTTCCGGTTGCTGCGTGGCCCCCGGCGGCCATCCATGCCGCATACCCAGCGTACGCACCGCACGCCGCACTGTGGGGTGCTCCCCATGCCGCCCTCTGGGCTGCTCCTCATGCTCCGGCTGCCTCGGTCGCTCACCATGCCGGTGTTGTGCCCGGAGCCACTTCCGTCACTGCCACGCGTGGTGCCGTCCATGTTGCCCCTCTGCCAGGACATGCCGTTTCGCAGCAGCAGCTGAACCTTGCTCCGGCCCCTGGAACCATCTAAACAGAGGATCGCCATCGTGCAATCAGGATACCGTCTCAAATCCCAGACACAAACAGTATGCGCTCCCTCCCTCCCCAGTGGCCCCCTCATGCCCCACCCACCATCTGTCGCCATCGTGCAATATGCTGAACAAGTGATAACATACTCATTAGGTCGTAAGTTGGATCGACGGACGCCGTTCCGTTTCTAATCGTTCATATTGCTGCAAAAGCTTCACTCAAACCCCGGAAATGCAATAAATAGAAGCATTTTTACAAAAAAAAACTCTTAACTTGTTGTCTACTTTGGGTTGATTATTGTTGGGCAGGACAGAGAATGGGAGATCAAAATAGGTAGAGATCGATACCGTTGCCGCATTATCCGGATTCTATTAATTCCTTGACTACTGGCTCGTAGTCGTAACAGGCCATGACTGCTCGTTGGTTTTAGCGCCAGATGGACAACTAAGTAATGCCCAGGTTACTGGGATCGTATGATCTTTCTACGTCGTTTAACAAGCAGAACAGGTTTTATTGTCGAGTGCATGGGAATCGTATTGTAAGTCGAGAATACTTCATATCATTTCAACAGAGGTCACTTTCTAGATGGACAACATCCGGCATTTTGCATATTGCATTGCATATTCTCCCCTTTCCTAAAAGTAACATTAGGATTCATTTTTTTTCGATGATGTTTCATACTTTTATGATATTTATTGATTGTAGAAGAGGGATTTTTCATATCTGTTGCTACAGAAAACAAGCATTTACTTTGCTTGTATTCCACAATATAACAACCTAAATGTTTTAATGCTACTTGGATAAAATAAACGAAAAGATACACTCGCAACCTTACAATGAAATAATCCTTCAAAATGTAATACGGTATTGCACACATGAAGAAAATGCCTTTACAAGATCTTTTGCTACTGATATTTTTAAGTCAATGCAGAGTTTTGTGGTATTAGGATAGCAAGAACGGCCATTTTTAACAAACATTTTAATCGTTCTTCTGCATCGTTAGTTTGTAAGGATCGTGTACAAAGCGAACAAAAAACCCGAGGACTATAACAGGGTGCGCTTATTGTTAAAGTTTGGTTAAGCTGTTCCTCTTGGGTAAGGTGTTCCTGAAAGACCATTCTTCGATCTACATTTCTATTAAACCCAGATTTTTGCTACAACTAATGAAATGATAGGCGTTGGGGATTTTTTTTACAAAATTGTCATTTATTCGTGTAAATAACATCTATTTACAGTAAATGTACAATCGGCTGAGATAACCATGAACGAACAAACATGTTTTAGACTCCATCCATTTATAATACACGCACTCACACATACTCAATCACACTCCCGAAGAACCAATGGACCATTTGGAATGAGTTGACCGCCGGTCTGACTGTGATTCTCCCGGTTGCTGTTCCAGATCGATCCAATTTCCATATCCTGATGCAGCTCGCTTCATCTCCACTGTTCGCTGGTTACGATCAGTTTAGATGGTTCCGGGGGCCGGAGCAAGGTTCAGCTGCTTCTGCGAGACGGCGTGTCCTGGCAGAGGGGCAACATGAACGGCACCACGGGTGGCAGTGACGGAGGTAGCTCCGGGCACAACACCGGCATGGTGAGCGACCGAGGCAAGCGGAGCATGGGGAGCAGCCAAGATGGCGGCATGAGGAGCAGCGTAGGCATGGATGGCAGCCGGATAGCCAGCGTACGGGTAGGCAGCGGCATGGGCGTAAGGATAGCCGGCATACGGCCAGGCCGGAGCGTTAGCCTGGATGACGGTGGCTCCGTACGGGTATCCAGCATAAGGATATCCAGCCTCGGCGGCAACAGCCAGGGCGACGATGGCAACGGCGGCAACGATGCACTGTGAAGAAAAACAAACACACAAACACACAAACACAAATGAGCACCAGGATCACCAGGATCATCGGGATCAATCGGATGTTGGTCACGGGATTCCGAGACACTTCAGTGGCTTCGAGCTGCTCCTTACCTTCATGGTGATTGAGGGTTTTTGGGTGTTTGCTGAAGGAGCTGTGGAGCTGTTAGAACGTTTGAATTGCTTCTGCCTTGTTGAGACCCCCGGTAGATCCTTTTATACACCGATCGTGTCACTCCGATCGGATCCCATCGAATCGTTCCTTGCCAACTCCGGCCACTGACCACGACCACCGCTCGTCGTCATTCGCTCGCACGCTCTACGCCCAATCTCTTCTTCGACTCGCCTCTCATTTCCCTTCCCTTTCCCACGAGTAATTGCAGCCAGCACAGTGCGGTGGCCACGGTGAACGGGTGGTGCATTTCGTTTTTTGCTCTTTACTCCCTCCCCCACGAGAGAGATCGAGTGCACCCACGAACCACCACCCTTAGAGACGAAGTGCATCGGAATGTACGATACCGGAGCGATAGGGGACCTCTACCGGTCTGTGCCTCTCACAAACGCACCTGTGTATATGAATAGACGCAAATTATAGATGTGCAGAATCTTCTAATATTCTATCAACCGATCTGCATGCTTCTTAGCAAACCATTGCCCATTGACATTGTTTCGTCGGGTGGTAAATGGCAATTTCCGGGTAGCGCTGCTGTTTTCATTATAAAAAAGTAATAATATAGTATATTAATGATACAAGTGCAAATAATAATTTGTATCACATTTAAAATTTACAAACATTTTGAAGGACATTAGAAAACAAGTATCCGAAGCTTGTCGATGCGTCATTTCTTTTCTATTAGTCATAGCCCGTTCCTTTTGTGAACGATGCAAACTCATACAATGAAATTTATGAAACATAAACATGAATTTCATGCAGATTGCTGAGCATGAATATCGGCAAATAAATATAAAATTAAAATAAGAAAAAGCCAAGAAAAATAAGGTTTTTACGGAGTTCTTCGTGCAGCACATTATTTCGTTATATTCTTAGTATCTCACGATACCTTGGACTTTTTTTTTAAATATCAAAATGATCAGTTTATTGGTGACATTTTAAAGATGGGAAAAAATATATGCTCCTTTCCTATTTCACACAGTTGAAAGTATTGCCTTCTACAATAAATCTTTAATGAACACCGTCTTTGGAACCGATAAT
Organism: Anopheles aquasalis; assembly: GCF_943734665.1. NCBI lineage: Eukaryota > Metazoa > Arthropoda > Insecta > Diptera > Culicidae > Anopheles > Anopheles aquasalis. The sequence goes on from NC_064877.1 coordinate 86,094,260, forward strand.
TTTCGACGGACAGCTTAAGAACCATTTATGCGTCGTCGTTGGTCGTTTCTTCGACTTGAAATGTGAAAAAACAATATCCCATCATTTAATGGTTGATTGATGTTGATTATCATACACTGACTAATTGATTAAGGTTAATCCAAGACACCTTTACAGAGAATAGAAGTGTCTTTTTTTAAATTTCATTCGTTATCCTTTAAGCGCACTGAAAAGATGCAATCAAATCAAATTGCAAAGAATCAAACGATTTTTTCAAGTAACAATTTGGCGACATACGACTGTGATTAATTTTAAATGCTTTTTATTGATTTTCTTTAAAATTCAATTTACACTTTCACAACAGCTCTGTACAAAGTCGATTTGATAGTCCGTGTCCCGTTTACGATATGCGTCAAATCTTTACAAGTAGTACTTCGATGGAAGGACCTTGCCATAGCCGTAGCCCAAACCGGCACCATAACCGTATCCGGCACCAATCGCATAGCCGGCACCATAGCTCAGAACCTTAGCGCCACCGTAAACCGTTGCTGGGGCCGAGTACGAAACCACCTTCGAGACAGCGGGATAGCTATCGTAGACTGTTGGGTACGAGTACTTGGTGGCCACCGGAAGAATCGATTTTCCGTACAGACCGTACGATGGATAAGCGACCGAGGAAGTCACTGGCAGTGCCGAGACGTAGTTGGACACTACCGCTCCACCGTATGGCAGGTAGGATGCCTCAGCGACAGCCAGCAGCACCAGGGCAATGGATGCAATGAAGACCTGCAGTGAACAGAATCTTTAGCTTCGGATCAAGTATCGCTTGACGAAATTCTTATCAAACTTACCTTCATGATGTATTTGGTATTTTGAAGTTGATTGTGGTTGGAACACGATTGTGCTGCTGACAATGGTGGCTTGCAACTGATGCCTTTCCGAAACTCCAGTCTCCCATTTATAGGAGGATGGACGTTTGTTCTTCCCTGCTTGGTCGTCGGAACATCTTTCTTGCACTCTTCCACTGTCACTCTTCGGCCAAGTGAATGGACAAGCACCTGTAGAGCTTATCGAAAGAAGAACTAAGCGAATATACCAATTACTCCTGCCGAAATTATACGTTCACAAAGGGGGAAGTAACGGCGCGTGAAGGACGAACAAACATCCGATTTGAAACGGATTGTTGTACATCGCCAATTTAGATACGGCTCAATTCCGACACATTCCTTCCGGTTCCATCGTGAGTCCATCGTTCTTTTAAATGCAGACACCATGGAATTAGTGCGAGCGATCTGATAGCCGAGCCTCCGTTGACTTTCAAACCATTCAAATAACATTCGTGCGGAACGGTGGCTGTAGCCGTTAGATGAATTCTAATTTAAATTAGATGCTTTGATTTGAGGAGAGCTAGAGCATCATAAAATCATGGATTCATAGTTATAGAAGCCCTTTCCAAACCATTCATTCAATTAACGTTTTCGAAAAGCGAAGGGCGCATGACTGAAAAACGTGCCATTCTAATGGTGTTATCTGAATAATGTTTAAATGCAGACTAACATAACTCAAAAAACAAAATTAAGAAACCTAAAGCAGACTGGTAATTTTATCAAGATTATTGTTTTATTTCACCAAGCATTTTGTTCATGATTTGTTACAAAAAAAAACAACAGCGCAAGTGTTATCATCGCAATCATCGGATTTTCACATTTATTGCCATGATTTACAGCTGCAAGCTCGCCAATCGGCACAGCACAAGGTCATGTTCGTACGTCACAGAGTGTTTTCGTAATTTATAACGCTGTTAGGAAAAAAATGGATAACTTTAGAAGTAATCAGTCCAATATGCCTCCCTTCGAAATGGATGTGTGATATGCACAGAACTAAAGTTAAATGATATTAGATATCTTATTACAATTTAAGATCTAGAGCATGGCACTATGGCAATGCCAGTTAACACCTAGGAACTCATTAAATTTCCGGCAATAGTTGCAAAGAGCACGTATTGCATATAATTCAAAGCTATTTAACGGTCTGTATTGTTTCATTCTGGAGCAGATATGACACTTAGAATGTTTAAATTGTATACTACATACTGTTTTAGAACATTAAATAGATTCAAACAACGAAACAGGTAAAGTTATTTTTTTTACAAAATTGTCATTTATTCGTGTAAATAATATCTATTTACAGTAAATGTACAATCGGCTGAGATAACCATGAACCAACAAACATGTTTTAGACTCCATCCATTTATAATACACGCACTCACACATACTCAATCACACTCCCGAAGAACCAATGGACCATTTGGAATGAGTTGACCGCCGGTCTGACTGTGATTCTCCGGGTTGCTGTTCCAGATCGATCCAATTTCCATATCCTGATGCAGCTCGCTTCATCTCCACTGTTCGCTGGTTACGATCAGTTTAGATGGTTCCGGGGGCCGGAGCAAGGTTCAGCTGCTTCTGCGAGACGGCGTGTCCTGGCAGAGGGGCAACATGAACGGCACCACGGGTGGCAGTGACGGAGGTAGCTCCGGGCACAACACCGGCATGGTGAGCGACCGAGGCAAGCGGAGCATGGGGAGCAGCCAAGATGGCGGCATGGGGAGCAGCGTAGGCATGGATGGCAGCCGGATAGCCAGCGTACGGGTAGGCAGCGGCATGGGCGTAAGGATAGCCGGCATACGGCCAGGCCGGAGCGTTAGCCTGGATGACGGTGGCTCCGTACGGGTATCCAGCATAAGGATATCCAGCCTCGGCGGCAACAGCCAGGGCGACGATGGCAACGGCGGCAACGATGCACTGTGAAGAAAAACAAACACACAAACACACAAACACAAATGAACACCAGGATCACCAGGATCATCGGGATCAATCGGATGTTGGTCACGGGATTCCGAGACACTTCAGTGGCTTCGAGCTGCTCCTTACCTTCATGGTGATTGAGGGTTTTTGGGTGTTTGCTGAAGGAGCTGTGGAGCTGTTAGAACGTTTGAATTGCTTCTGCCTTGTTGAGACCCCCGGTAGATCCTTTTATACACCGATCGTGTCACTCCGATCGGATCCCATCGAATCGTTCCTTGCCAACTCCGGCCACTGACCACGATCACCGCTCGTCGTCATTCGCTCGCACGCTCTACGCCCAATCTCTTCTTTGACTCGCCACTCCTTTCCCTTCCCTTTCCCACGAATAATTGCTGCCAGCACAGTGCGGTGGCCACGGTGAACGGGTGGTGCATTTCGCTTTTTGCTCTTTACTCCCTCCCCCACGAGAGAGATCGAGTGCACCCACGATCCACCACCCCTTAAACCGAAGTGCATCGGAATGTATTGCACCAGAAGGGGAGGGCGCGGGGTCAGAACGCGGCCAGGCCGTTTATCGCACCGTTCGTCTCTCTCTTGGACGCCGTGGCCACTGTTGTCTGTTGACCAACAAAATGGGAGGGAAAAAGATAAAATAATTGATCCGCAACCCCGGCCATGCCGGCATGCCAGGCAACAGGCCATTGTGGTGGAAGGGTAGTCCGATCGGCATGTGGCCCGCAACGCCTAGCAACGCTTCCGTCCTGGTCGGACAGTCCCTCTGTATGCGAAAGGAAGGGATGGATGGTGACCAAGAATGGCTGATGGCGAATCGAACGGAATCGTCGGTCCGTGTGCGTCAGGGTCCGAAGACTTCGAAGGTCACCTCGATCGGAACGAAACTCCCGATCGATGCCATAATGCGGTTTATGACAAATGTGGATCACCTAGACAAGCCGTTCTCTAATAGACTTGGCACGTTGCTCGCACGGTAGTTGTCAGGCGAACGATTACCGCAGCTGTGGAAGTGACAGAGACTGGGCCGGTCTGGAATGTTTCCGCTTCTCCGATAACATTCTGTGATGAATTTTTTGCGAGCGCAAAATGGTGAATGTCTTTATGATATCCACCATTTCATGAACTCGCGGTTCTGCTCATCTCCATTTTATAATGTCGCTCCTTTGAGTTTGAGTAACGATTCGAAATCGTGGAAACATTTTCTATGCCAACGCCCATAACAATGGCTACTGGATCGACTAAATTTATGACGATTCAATTACGAAAGAATCGCTAGTCAGCGCAAATAGCAGTACAATCCTGCGTCAAGGAAACATACATCTGTTCACCTAATTGAACTGGCTTTATTCTGTTCATAACTTTTCCTCGGTTATTCAATTCATAGTTTGTGATGGAATGGCGTGTAGGTTATATGTGTGTTTAATCATCCAAATTTACTACAGCTTAATCACTCAAAAATAAAAATAAAACTTCAATTCCTCTTGAGAGCAAGTAGATTGAAACCGAGTCAAAAGATACCCCAACTTACTAAACTTTATTTGATGTAATTTTATAATGAAAATCTATGATAAAAGATTTAAATAGCCACAAGAATGATCTGGGGAACTTATTGCCTTATTAGGTTTTAAATAAAGCAAATAAATCAACTAGATCAAAATACATAATATTTTCTTCTATCCACATGCAATAAAATAGAGTAATGTTGTTTTGGAAGTGATGGTGGCAGATGTTCCCTGTATTTTACTCATAATTCTCCACTGTTTTTTACTCATCTCGATGAACAATTCAATCAAAAGCGCACAACCGAACAACACATCGTCCTTAGTCACCGTGGTCCACACAGCGGCTTATGCAATGGTATCACCAACTGGCCTTAGTGCAACCAGAAACCAACCCCCCTCTCCCCCTCGTACACCTCGGCGTTCTGTTCCCGTTCGGTGGTGGAAACTTTCTAGAACAGAATCTTGAAACCGTTCTTACACGGAACGTGTGGCGTGGCGTCAAGGTCTCCACCCAAAGGGGGCCCCGGTCGCGGAATACCATTCTATTCTTGTTCAATAGGCTCACCGCGGTGTCGAGTCGAGTCGAGTTCCGGGGCTCAAGTTCAAACATGCCATGCACCGCCCGTTCTCGCCCGGTCTTGGCGAGTTGTCCAGGTGTTACGTGCGCCACATCAACAACCGCGGCCACCGTAAGGTGCTTATTACAAAATATCGCGTACGTGACGAAGACCAGAATCACATCCATTCCGGGGTACCGCAGCAATATTGTCGCGAACTAGTTTCCCCACAAAAGCGCACACCCTGGACGCCCAGACTGGCGTACTCAGCTACGATCCGATGCGATAATAGGGGAACCAGCGGGCGGAGCGATAAAGTTTAATTACCATCCCACCAGTAAATATGTCACGTTCGATAATTGCGTTAATTAGTCAATCGGAGGTTTGGGGTGCACATGTCACATACCAGGAGTGCGCCCGAACGCAGGTGGGTGAGCTCGGGGCTCAGGTTGGTCCAGGTGGGTGCAAAATGAAAGCTGCTCAAGCTTGCTTACCACCGATTTGGAATCGACTTTGGCAAGTGTGAGTGGTTGGTTCTGAAGCATCAATTCTTCTAAAAATTAATCTCAGGACCTCTTCTGACCTGTAGTGTCTCTAGGGCCATCAAAACGGATCATAATTACGATCGTTTGGACACAACAAATCAAGCAGCGTTATTGCCCTGGCCCCCGTTAATTTGTTTCATTCCTAAGAACCTCACAAATCGCTTCAAGTAGACCGATACCGAGCCCTCTCATTACGCTAATCAGAATGGCGAATGGCTTTATCATTTAATTCCCTTGCGATCCAGATCCCCGATAATACTCTCGTACCCCGTGTGCGCCCTTCATAAATAATGTTCTTAACTGGTCCATTTGACGTTCCTACTGTTGGCTGCCGTTGTTCCGCCAAGACATTCCTCAAAACCACCCCAAACCACCAGGATGCTAGCGTACGATCGCAATATCGTGCAACAGTGACACTGACGACAATTCCTATCCTTCTGCGAAACCCCCGGTGCTGAACGTTCACCACGGCCGAACGAACGAACGAACGATCGGTATGCTAATTCGTTCGCCGGCCACCATATGCAAGTGCACGCAGAATGCGGCCGGGATCCTGGAAGTTGCAACCGTAGTTATCTAACCGTAATGCCCACCACTCGAAGCTGGACTACCTTGGCCTGCACTGGTGCGCTCTTGTCGCTTGTCCACAAGTTGGCACGTTTTCCGCCAAACTCCCGAACCGGACCATGATCGAGTACACTTGGTGTGCGCGCGTATGCTCGAACCCATTTAAATTAGCTGCAAGCTGGTCATTAGGCCTGCCAGCCGGCCGGCAGGAGTGGTAACAAAACAAATCCATCCGTTCGCACCGATTCCGCACGGTGGCCATTATCAATCAATTAGTATCCGTACGCATGCACGCACGGCCGGGCCGCTGGATCCCTGGGCACAGCTGGATAGAAAATTACATGGACATTTGTGTTAATTTCTCTACGATCGTGGGTTCCACCTCACTGAACAATAATGCACCGCAAGTGCCGCG
>NC_064877.1:86108146-86110646 GCF_943734665.1 Anopheles aquasalis
CCACATGAACCGGGGCAGCGTGTACGACGGCTGGGGCAGCATAGGACACTGGATGGACGGCGGCATGGCTGGCGTGGCTGGCGTACGATACGGCCGGGACGGCATAGCTATGGGCAGCAGGGTAGTGGTAGGGGGATGCTACGTAGGAAGAAGCCTCATAGCCGGACACGACGTACTTCGGGGCGACGTTCTGCTGGATGACCGTGGTCTGCGGGACAGAGTAGGCCAGCGGAACGGCGTACGAGCTGATGGCATGTCCTTCGGCGGCAACGGCCAGCGCGAAAACGACGGCAACAATGATGCACTGCGGACAATACACAACACCAACAGCTGATAAGTATTCTGTGCTACTCCTGTGTGCTGCACTTTGATTCTGACACTCGCTTACCTTCATCTTGATTTGATTTGGGGGTGGTTTTTGGGGGGTTGCTACGAAAAGCTTCTCAAAAGGAAGGTTGCTTCTGAACTGGGCGGAACTCAACCAACTTATGACTCTACCAGGACTCCCGGTGGGCCTTTTATACCTCGTAGTACAACTACCGCCATTAAACGAACGGTATCACATTCCTTTTTGATCTAGTATCCGTCAATAGGCCCCAAAAACATACTTAGTACCAATCAACGCGGAGGATCCCGATAGCGGTCGAGCTATTTTTTGACGGAGTGGGGGTTACTAACGCACCTAGGTCAACAGATCTGCCTCGTGGCTTTGTCTCGCCGGTTTGGAAGTGAACGCACTGTGTACGCTCCCTGTGCGCGGTTCTAGCCGCCCATTACTTCGCCATTGGCCATTAGCAGCCATTCAAAAGGTAAATCGAACCTAGACCAGAAGTCCATTCCATCGAGCCTTCGATGTCTGGCCACTAGGAAGGGAGTCGGTTGTCCCAAAAGAATGGACGCTGGAATGGACATATTCGGACACCAGGATGTTGGAATCGGTCGGCGTCGGGTGGGATAAAGGGGTGGCGCCAAAAGGCACCATGACAAGCGAAGCGGATGTTGCGTTGCCGACTAGATCGTGTTCCTGATAAAATGACAACTTTATGCCAACGAAATTATGATTGAAAGTCTACCTGATTTGAATGCACAACTACAAGAAAGGGAATGCTGATAATGGTTCTAAATTAAGAAGGAAAATGGAAAAAAAAACATTCCTTAAGTCTTAAACGGAAATCCTCGGTCCCTTGGGCATCTTTTGAGGCCCACTTGTGACTTTATCTCCAAAGGAATGAAGTTATGCAGCTAAAAAGCACGTAGCAAATGACATTAATTATAAATAAAGTAGAGTAAATGAGGATGAGGAGAATAGAGGATGCAATCCGTGGATAAAATAGATGACATAATGTCTTGCAGTGCTGTAAGCATTTACATGCTAACGAACAACCAGCAATGGAAGTTGCAATGGTAACACTTACTCCGTTACTGGTAATAAATTCATAAATGGCGTGTTACAAAAACCACCGCAAGCTGTCCATTGCGGTGAAAGACCTTTTTACAGCCCACGCTACCGAGCAGAGCGATCAGTGTACTAGCACGCGTCATTGCACTCTTACGCTTTTTTCTGTTCATTTCATTACTAAAAGATACAATTAGCGCACCCTGGTAAGTCCTTGGAATGCGTGTGCCGCTGCACCGATCGTGTGTCACCTTCCTAAGCCGCCTGAAAATCCAATCGATCGAGCGTAGAGCTCTTAGTTGGGTGCTGAGTTCCGGTTGGTGGCTCAAGAACGCAGCTGTAGGCTTCACCCACAACCATAGCGGGGATTGTTTCGATGGTTTCTGGGAGAGAGAGAGAGAGAGGGGGGGGGGCAGAGTTTCAGTTGTAAAACCTCCGAATCGAATGCGTATGTCACCGTGCGAGGTCATTGGCCAACCCATTGGTCGTTGAGCCGTAGCAGAGGTTGAAAGTGTTATTATAAAAAGCGGCTCATGCCGTTGGAACTGCATCAGATCTACTCGACCATCTACACCAGCAACAGTCAAAGCCCGAGCTGCTTATACCAACAATCATGAAGGTAAGCATTAAACACCATCGGCAAATATCCTGATCGGTTCCCGGTTAACCTCTCTTCTTCTTCTTCTTTTCCCATTGCAGTGCATCGCAGCTGTAGTCATGATGGCCGTCGTCGTCGTCGCTGTTCAGGGATCATCGGTTAGCTACTGGGGCAATGGGGCCGTTCTGCCATATCTGGCACCAGCAGCCCACGTCGGAAGCTGGGTACAGGACGATTCTTACGCCAGAATTGTATCTCCATGGAACTACGCTTACCAGGCCGCCGCCCCAGTCGCTGTCGTCGCTCCCTACACCGCCTACGAGCCCGCGGTTGTGGCCGTGGCTCCGAAGGAAGCCCGCTACCTGGCCGCCAACCGTGGTGCCGTCCATGAGGCCCCTCTGCCGGGACACACCGTTAACCAGCAGTCGCTGAACCTCGAACCAGCACCAGGAACTCTGTAAACGCTTGGTTTCATTCTTCGTTCTTCGAACAGCCGTAGCACCGGT